>NC_041394.2:260747218-261047218 GCF_900747795.2 Erpetoichthys calabaricus | reverse complement strand
GCAATGGATGAGTGAGAATATTTTTGGAGTGAGTTGGATGAAGTGATGAACAATGTACACAAGGGACAGAAAGTGGTGATTGGAGCGGATTTCAATGGACATGTTGGTGAAGGGAACAGAGGAGACGAGGAGGTGATGTGTAGGTATGGTGTCAAGAAGAGGAATGAAGAAGATCAGAGGATAGTGGATTTTGCCATAAGGATGGACATGGCTGTGGTGAATACGTATTTTAAGAAGAGGGAGGAACATAGGGTTACGTACAAGAGTGGAGGAAGGTGCACACCGGTAGATTACATCCTATGCAGAAGAGTCAATCTGAAGGAATTGAAGACTGCAAAGTGGTGGCAGGGGAAAGTGTTGTTAAGCAGCATAGGATGGTGGTCTGTAGGATGATGTTGGAGATCAAGAAGAGGAAGAGAGTGAGGGCAGAGCCAAGAATCAAATGATGGAAGTTGAAAAAGGAAGACTGCAAGAGTGAGTTTAGGGAGAAGGTGAGACAAGCACTGGGTAGTAGTGAAGAATTACCAGATAGTTGGGAAACTACAGCAGATGTAGTAAGGGTGACAGCAAGAAGGGTGCTTGGTGTGACATCTGGACAGAGGAAGGAGGAAAAGGAAACCTGGTGGTGGAATGGGGAAGTATAGCAGAGTATACAGACGAAGAGGATGGCAAAGAAGTGGGATAGTTAGAGAGATGCAGAAAGTAGACAAGAGTACTACAGAGTACAAGGAGATAAAGCACAAGGTGAAGAAAGAGGTGTCGAAGGCTAAAGAAAAGGCATATGATGAGTTGTATGAGAGGTTGGACACTAAAGAGAAAGAAAAAGGACCTGTACCGATTGGTTTGACAGAGGGGCCGAGCTGGGAAAGATGTGCAGCAGGTTAGCGTGATAAAGATGGAAACACACTCAAAGCGAGGAGAGTGTGTTGAGTAGGTGGGAAGAGTACTTTGAGAGGCTAATGAATGAAAAGAACTAGAGAGAGAGGAGGTTGGATGATGTGGAGATAGTGAATCAGGAAGTGGAACGGATTAGCAAGGAGGAAGTAAGGACAGCAATGAAGAGGATGATTAATGGAAAGACCGTTGGTCCTGATGACATACCTGTGGAAGCATGGAGGTGTTTAGGAGAGATGGCAGTGGAGTTTTTAACCAGAGTATTTAACGAAATCCTGGAAAGTGAGAGGATGCCTGAGGAGTGGAGAAGTGGTGTATAGGTGCCGATATTTAATAAGGGGGATGTGCAGGACTGTAGTAACTACAGGGGGATAAAACTGATGAGCCACAGCATGAAGTTATGGGAAAGAGTAGTGGAAGCTAGGTTAAGAAGTGAGGTGATGATTAGTGAGCAGTAGTATGGTTTCATGCTACGAAAGAGCACCATGTATGTAATGTTTGTTGTGAGGATGTTGATGGAGATGTATAGAGAAGTCCAGATGGAGTTGCATTGCATCTTTGTGGACCTGGAGAAAGCATGTGACAGGGTTCCTTGAGAGGAGCTGTGGTATTGTATGAAGAAGTCTGGAGTGGCAGAGAAGTACGTAAGAGTTATACAGGATATGTACGAGGGAAGTGCGACAGTGGTGAGGTCTGTGGTAGGAGTGACGGATGCATTCAAGGTGGAAGTGGGATTACATCAGGGATCGGTTTCTGAGCCCTTTCTTATTTGCAATGGTGATGGACAGGTTGACAGACGAGATTAGACAGGAGTCCCCGTGGACTATGATGTTTGCTGATGACATTGTGATCTGTAGCAATAGTAGGGAGCAGGTTGAGGAGACCCTGGAGATGTGGAGATATGCTCTGGAGTGGAATGAAGGTCAGTAGGAACAAGGCAATACATGTGCGTAAATGAGAGGGAGGTCAGTGGAATGGTGAGGATGGAAGGAGTAGAGTTGGCGAAGGTGGAGGAGTTTAAATACTTGGGATCAACAGTACAGAGTAATGGGGATTGTGGAAGAGAGGTGAAAAAGAACATGCAGGTTTATAGTAATACTATAGAAACAATACTTTGTTTCTAATCTGATGTGTTATTTTCTGTTTCTTGGTACTATATTTCTTCTGTGTAAAGAAGATTTACAAGATGGTGGTGACTGTGCAGGCTGCGGCTTACAGAGCTCCCAAGTCTGCAGTGTTTAATGTTAATATTTGTTAGTCTTTGTCAACTAGTATAATAAAAGAAGTAGATTAAAGTGATAGTGGTACACAGACATAAATTTACGAGCGGCAAATCCTGCTTGATTGCCAAAGAAACTGCACCGAAATATCCAGAGAGGTGACAAGAGACCCACCACAGCCATTGCTTACTTCAGCAGCCTGAGAAGCTGAGTTGGCGGAAACACAAGCACAGTGATCGGAAGCAGAAACGAGGGAAACACGGCAGTGTTAGCACAAAGCTAAAAACTAACCCCACCAGACCTGCGATACCATCCATTCTGCTCGCAAACGTCAGATTGCTAGACAACAAGCTGGATTACATAAAGCTGCAGCGGGCCAAGCAGTGGGAAATGAGAGACTGTTGCATCTTTATTTTCATTGAGACATGGCTCCAGGAAAACACTGCAGACTCGGCCATCCAGCTAGACGGACTGACCATCTTCTGAGCAGACTGAGACTCCTCTTTGTCTGGTAAGACCTGACCAGGGGGAACTGTGTGTTTATGTGAACAGAGAGTGGTGTACGAACACTGGTTCAGTCGCGCGACACTGTTCCCCAGCTGATAGAGGTTTGTCAGAGAGGTTCCAGTCAGTTCGGATGGGCTGCAACACTTCCAGCATCATCACACTGAGCACTGGAGCGCCACAGGGCTGCGTGCTTAGTCCACTGCTCTTCACCCTACTGACGCATGACTGCACAGCCACGCACAACACCAACCACATCATCAGGTTTGCGGGTGATACGACGGTGCTGGAACTGCTAAGCAGGGATGATGAAACAGCATACAGAGATGATGTGGAACAGCTGTCCACATGCTGTGAAGACAACAATCTATCAATGTTGACAAGACATCGTGGACTTCAGAAAATCACATCCTGCCCACATACCACTCAGCATCAATAGTTTAGATGTGGAGACTGTTAGGAGTACCAGGTTTCTCAGTGTGCACATAACTGAGGAACTTGCGTGGATGCATAACACCTCATCACTAAACAAGAAAACCCTGCAGAGACTACACTTCCTGAGGCGGCTGAAGCAAGCAAGTCTTCCCCCTTCCATCCTCGCCATGTTCTACAGAGGCACCATTGAGAGTGTTCTGACCAGCTGTATCACTGTCTGGTATGGCAACTGCAACATATCCGACTGCAAGCGCCTGCAATGGATAGTGAAGATAGCAGAGAACATTATTAGGGTACCTCTCCATTCACTACAGGACATATTCTACAAATGCAGTGTCTGCAAGGCCTGCAGCATTGTGCAGGACCCTTTACACCCCTCACATGGACTTTTCATACTTCTGCCATCCAAGAGAAGATACTGCAGCATCAGAGCCAGATCTGCCAGGCTGTAGGAGAGTTTTTACCCCCAAGCTGTCAGACTCCTTAAGACCATGCTGCCCCCTGGGATCTTCCAGAATGCCTCAACCACCTCTAAAAACCCGCTGACACATACCTTTAATACATGCAAGCCACTTTCCTGCTAAGACTAGTGTGCATGTAAAAAAGAACTGAAAATCTCATACTGACCTTGATATCCTTCTGCTGTGAAACATTCTGGCCTGTCATTGTTTACACATGTCTTAAACAACTATTATCATACACTGATAATTTCTGTATTATCTATATCTATTATTTATTTATTATATTGCATATCTATTCACTATATATATATGTATCTAGAATGCAAATACCATACATTGCATCAATGTTCATATTGCTTACGTCAATGTTAATGCTACTTCTTTGTCTTGTCTTTGCACAATGTCTTGTCTTATTTGTTTTTTAATTTATTATTTGCACTTCATGTTGTTACACTGTGGACCCTAAGCTTCGCAATTTCGTCTGTATGTATACTTATATACGGTTGAGATGACAATAAAGTTTGACTTTGATATGTGATGGTGCTTGCTATTAAAGGCAATTTAATAGAAGATAGGAAAAGTAAACCAGAAATAATTTGAAGATGAATGGATTCTTAGGGAAAAATTGACAACATGTATACTAGACAAACAAGTTCAATATACTTTGAATTTTTCTTTTATTTTTATATAAAAGTTATTCTAGAGTGCTGCAAAATTAATCCAGTTCAGACATTGGAAATACTTTTACTTTATCTGAGCACGTCCGTGCCAGCGTAGCCTGTTTGTTTGCAATGCCTTTATTATATTATTACTTTTAGAATAAAGCTGTACACTGCATTATTACAGTTATGTTCTCACAATAAAGTGTTTCCAACAACAAGTAGTACCTGTCCCATGTCAACACAGAGATCTTTCTGTTATAAGGTATAGATAGCCACATGACCCAGAAATGGGTTGCTTTCCACATTCATTCATATTCTGGTTTGATTTACTTTAGATAACAAAATGTTTCAATTTTCACATGAAAATGTTTCAATTGTCACATGTAAATGTTGAATCTGCCATTTTGAAAGACATGTGACACTTACCCATGTGGTGTGTCACAGATGGAAAGATGTCTAATAATATCACTGTCCATATTTGAATGGCAGCAGTTTTATTATCAGCTTTATTGTTTATAGGTTGACTTGATATATGAAGATGGCTGGAAGTAAGCACAACAGTAGACATTTTGATCTTTTCAGCTATGTACAACGTGTTCAGCAGCCCCCTGCAGCAACTCCCCATTGTTCATATCTGTTTCATATTGTTCACATCTCTTTCAAAATTGAGAACTAACCTGAGGCAGAGCCAGGATCTTCCAAGCCAGCATGTCTGGAGTGCCTCTGTCAATGTCATGTTTTGCCTATACCTTCAGAGCAATTTAAAGTATTGTTAGTGATTTTTTTTTATCTTGACACAAAATAACTGGAAGAAAAATTGTAGCCAACACAGACGTGCTTTTTTCATGCAACAAAAACCTTTTGGCAAATAAAATGAGTGCCTGCTGTGATGTACAATGACATTAGACATGCATATATTATGTTGTGTAAAGCTCTTTGCATGTTCTAAATGCCACAAAATGGGCATATACTGATAACTAATCGCAAATAGATACACAATAGCTTTCTTAAAGGGTTTAGTTTATTGTTTCTGTCTGTGTAGTTTTTACTCTTTTCATACTATTTTCCATATTGCATTTGATCCAGTACTAATGTCACTAGAGCCTAGGGCATATTTGCATAGTGTCTGACACGAGTGGAAAGCAGAAAGTCAGAGGACATAAAGTGTTTGGTGATAGTATAATCAATAGTGCTGTATAGTTTAATACAACAATATATTTAAAAAAAATTAAATAAGTTAGCTCCACTATTACTAGTAATGTTTATAGAATTTTTAGAGACAACAAAATTCTACTGCTAAATTTTTGCTAAGCATTAATTGCCATCTTTCAAAGACGAATAAGAACTCATTACAATGTGCATCATACATACCAATTTCACTTCTGAATAATGATGTTAAGATGCTCTCCAAAGTTCTAGTGAGAAGGATCGAGAAAGTGCTTCCTTTTATAATATCACAAAACAAAACTGGATTTCTTAAAGGCAGCTTCTTAACTTCGACATTTGTTTAATATACTCACTAATAATATGTAACACACCCAGAGATCTTATTATCTTTGGATGCAGAGAAAGCATTTGGCATGGTAGAATGAGTCTACCTATTCACCACATTGCACAAATCTGAGTTTGGCCGAAACATTTGTGCTTAGTTAAAACTACTCTATACCAGTCCAGAAGCCTGTCTGTATTAACATTATTTCTAACTACTTCAAATTAGAATATGGCACTTGACAAGGATAGCTCCCAATCACCATTCCTTTTTGCAGTCGTCATTGGCCATTCACTTTCAAAATGCATCAGTGATAAAGAGCATTACCAAAGACAGACTTGAGCAGAAAATATCACTATACGCAGATGATATGGTACTGTATATATCAGACCCACAAACTTCCATACCATTATTCCTTAATTTACTAGCAAAATTTCAAAAGATACAGTATCTAGACTTAAAATTAATTTGAATAAAAGTGTGCTTTTCCAGTGAACTGTCTGGCACACGATACTAGAATGAACATCTATCCATTTATTTTATCAGAATAGTTTAAAAATCTAGGGATAAACTTCACAAGTAAATATAAAGAACTTTATCAACAAAATTCTGCTATCATTATGGAAGAAATTAAACAAGATGTGAACAGATGGTCTACCCTCCATCTGATATAAGCAAGGAGAATCAATACTTTCAAGATGAACATTCTTCGCAAGCTTCTTTTTCTGTTTCAGAACATTCCTATATACATTAACAAATTGTTCTTTAAGAAATTAGATTCAATTATAACCCCATTTATTTGGAATTTGAAACATCCACACATCCAAAGGGTGACTCTACAACAACCTAAAACAGAAGGGGGCATGACACTACCTAACTTTAAATTTTATTACTGGGCAGCAAATATGCGAGCTATAAAGACTTGGACATTGACACAAAAAACACAATTTATATACACAAGCATGGTCCAATAAAATATTGCTGTACTTCTTTGTATGTCCTGCTTTGCGCCTCAGTAAATACAAATTACCTTCACTGTAACAGTAATCCATTTGTTTACCAATCACTCAGAATATGAAACCAAGGCAGAAAAGCTTTTATCTGTTGCATGATAATTACCTATTTCTACCCTCCCCAGACCAACACAGTATTTAATGTTTGGAAAACATCCGGGATTTAAATACTTACAAAATTGTATATAGATATTGTCTTTACATCTTATGAAAAATTACACTTTAAATTTAACTTACCATCAACACAATTTGTCCAGTAGTTGCAAATCAGAATCTTTGCTAAAAACCTGCCCAATTTTTCTCACCTTCCACTCGTTTAAAGTCCCTTCCTTTCAGTAATCCCTGGGTGTGTTGTGGAAAGGATCTTTCACTTAACATGTCAGAAAAGGAGTGGAAGGCAGTCTTGCATAGAACACACTATCTCCATATGCGCAAAGCATTCAGTCATTCAACATAAAATCTTTTTTAAATCAAATTTTATCTCGTATAAAATTGGCCAAAGTGTATACAGTTCAAATTCAATCTGTGAACGTTGCAATGGAACTCCAGCCTCACTGGGCCATGTGTTTTGGGTGTGTACCAAAGTAACATCATTCTGGCCAAAAATCTTTGAATGCATATTAGACACCCTAGTTGTAACAATCACTCTTAAACCACTGTGTGTTTGGTGTACCCTCAGATGGGCTTAAAGTGGAGAAGGAAAATTGATTATAATTGCCTCTACCACACTACTAGCACATAGACTTTCCTTGCTTAACTGGAAGAACCCCGACCCACCTTTTATAAGTCATTGGGATGTTCTATACTATTTGAAATTGGAAGAAATCAATTTCACTCACTTAGAGGATCTTAGAGGACTTTTTAAAAATATAGCAAGATGGAATTAAAAAAAAATTAGAATAAGCGTTTAAATCTGGGAAAAGGACATTCTCCCTTCTTTGTTGTTTTTAAAGATTTGCTCTTTCTGTTGCCTCTCCTCTCTTTCTTTGGGTTAGGGGTTGAATTCTGGTTTGTTAAAATTGACTTGATCATATGTAATGGAATGTTCTTTGTTGTGTAAGTTAGACTTGATTGTATGGAAAAATTTTTCTTTAAATAAAATCAATTAAAAAAAGAAACGGGCTTTCTCTAGTAGTGTTTTCGTCTTTCCAAAGACATTCTACTAACCTAATATTGTTGTGAGTATACAAAAAGGCAATGTACATTGCAGTACATCTATCATTTGTAGCCATATACATATAGTCAGTTCAAATGTAAATGCATAACAGTTGAAATAATCGATTTTTTTGGTTCCAAATGATTGAATGTAAATTGCACTACAGTGAAAAGATTAATTCATTTTCTGTGTTTTTATCTCTGGAGTAATGAGAGTAACAACTTAAGTTTTTTGTTAGCTTGTTAAATAAGACACTTAATATTTGTGTGTTTTTACTTCAGGATCATTTAGATGTAGCTTTTAAGTGAATCAACTGTATATTTAAACTGGAGTTTAGCAAAGATGTTTTGAAAAAAGCAAGTGCAGGCAAATGACAGGCATTCCTGACAGGCAGTTAGTTCAGACTATGAGGACTAATGACATCATCATACTGACTGGAGATGGGCGGGTGGTGTGGGGTAGGGTTTGAGAAGACAAGGTGCAAGGGCTGGCAGTATAGTTTTTTATAGCTAGGATTGAGATCACTTTAGAAGGGTAGAAAGGGGGCTGTTAGATCTGTTCTTCTTTTTAATCAGCAGCTAATGAAACTGATAGGAATAACAACGTGTTTTAACAGAGAGTTGAATTCTGGGATGCATTTATACAAATAAAAAATAATCTTAGAAAAGATATGCAAGTGTAAAGCAAATGTTAAAAGTAAGTTTATATTTATTAGAGAGTATATGTTTAAGCTCAGGATTGGTTCCCTGCCTTGTGCCCTGTGTTGGCTAGGATTGGCTCCAGCAGACCCCCGTGACCCTGTGTTCGGATTCAGCGGGTTGGAAAATGGATGGATGGATGGATGTTTAAGCTCAAATAAACTAACCATTGTGTACAGTATATGCTTCTGAAAAGGAAACTTGTAAACTTAACTTGTATCTCATAATTAGCTTAAAATATCTTCATTGACTGGTAGCAAGTCCAAGGGAAATTATCAATCGTCAGTTTTTTGACTGATATTGCTTTCTTAAAAATAGCTATCAAGCCACAGTATGAAAATAGTGCTCTCTATTGACTTGATACAAACACTATACAGCTTTTAAGAGGGAAAGATTAAATATGGCTTTTAGAGCTATAAAGCTCAGTATTGGTATGACAGGGAAAGTGATGGCAGTTTTGAAGACGCTACAATACATCATGCTGTCAGAGGACAAAGGTATAGTGCCATCAACAAAATGAAAATGCACCCCAATGGAGAAGAGGAGAAAGGCTCTGCCATTGTGCATAATTTTAAAGAATGCCTTAGCTGGAATAAAATTATGGATTTTACAGTCATTGATTTCAATTGTTCAGGTTTTATGTTGTCTTTTTCTTCTGAATTCTAGCATTTCATGCCTGGTTTCTTAACAGATAAATACAAGTAATGATTAAAATAAAGTTTTGAGTGTCATATAATGGAAACGGCTTTGTTTACTGATTTTTTGACCCAGAAGTGCAATATAGCAAGCTATGCTAGCTCAGGTGAGTTGTATTTATTGTAAGTGTAATATACTGTATGTCTTCAGGTTTAAGCTGTGCTTGCTTGAGTGATTCACTATTTTTTCAGCTCTTTTAGAGGTAACGTTCTAGGAGCTGAAGGATATAGGTAACCTGGCAGGATGTTCTGCTGACCTTTGTCAGAGGATTTGTGCATCCCTTTCAAGGTAATTGTCAGGGCCCAGAGCACCAAATCTGTGAATCCTGGCAAGAGCACAGCTATTGAAGCATTTCTTGGCCTTTGCTAAACTAGTTTGAAGTGTTGCATTTTCACAGGTAACGATTTGGGAGTTGAATTAATATAGGTATATGCAAGAGTGAAGCTTTTGAGCAGAGCAGCTTGTGGCCTCTGCTAAGGTACTGAAGCTGAGGTAGACAGCTTTGGGCATTGTTAATGTGTTGCTGACCTCCCTGTGAGAGTAAAGTGCCATCAAGCATCTAGTGCCATGCGTTTTGGTTTGAGTACACTATTGCAGTGTCTGTGGTGAGAATGACTGTGAGAAATTGTCAAATAGGTAAGTACTGTGGGGTGTACAGTTAAATCAAGGCTAATAATTTAGGCATTTATAGTATTAATTTGTCCACCAATATAAAAAGAACTTTAAAGAGGTTAAAGCGCCTTTTGCAAACACTTTTTCATGCTAAAATACCCAGGGCTTCGTTTGTAAAACCTTTCTTAAATATTAAAATTTTTGTTATGTGAGAGGCAAAAGTGGCATATGAAGGAGGAAAAAAAAAAATCAGATTTATAAAATTGTACACACACCAGGTCACACACCAAGTTCATTTTATAAATCTCAAATCAACTTGTCACTTCCTGCAGTTAAACACGTATGGCTTTTTGAGTGTTCATGACCTAAACACCACTTACATTTGGCCATGTTCCTGAGTGTCATCTTTATTTTTCAGCCATGGAAGAACACAGAAAACAAGACTTTCTTTTCACTTTATTGTCCTTTTGCCTGGAGTGGCTAAAATGGCAACACCAAAAAAGTCTGCATAGTGCTTATGAATGGTCAAAACTTTCCATAACTAAGCCACTTTTCACACCATGTTAGTGTTTTATAAATCCTGACTTTTGCGTAAGGAATTGTTTATGCACATTTGTCTTGGGTATTTATGTGTTCTCTCCTAGTGATTACAAATGTAGTTTTCGGGTCAAATATGATGAAATACTGTTTTATTAATCCATATTTTCATTTTTTTCAGACTAGTAAGAAAAACGACCCATGTGAAGTCCCATCTTCTTGCATTTATAGTGGAAGAAGGAAATGGAAAATTGCTTTCAGTTTGCTTGGGGTTACTTTGCTAGTTGTTTTGGCATCAAGAATGGCTAAATGCACCTGAAATGTAGTTTTCTCTATATTTTGTTTTCAATTTGTTTTTTTTTGTTTTTTTTTATTTATCACAACATTTAAAGCCTTGAATGTAGAAAATTGCTTAAATATTTCTGTGTCTGTTAAGTTTTTTTCTGAACAGAATTAGAATAAGTTGATGATTGGCAACATTGTGAAAGTTAATGTAGTTATGAATGCTCTGGTTGTTCGTATTTTTTAAATAAATTTTATTTGTTTTGTTACTGCTTTTGTTACTGCTACAGTAACATACTATGCATAGTGCTTTAGTAACACTGTTTTTTCCCTGCTATCTTTAAAAGTAGATCTACATCAAAACAGTTAAATTTCTTGACTTCAGAATGAACACTTGAATTTTTGTTGCTGTTCACCCCTTTTCGACACTTACAATCTGAAAGTTATTTGACCAACAAGTAGACAATGACACTTTCAGTATAACTATTGCAAACGTCATCAGTGTACACAACACTTAAATATTCGTTTCAGCCCCGCTGATTCTTCCATCAGGTTGAGGAAATTCACTTACCCTGAAAGATGCAGCTGTGTGTGTGCCCTGTTATCCACAACTGCTTGAGAGTCTTGCTTCCTGGAAAGCTTGCAAGTTCAGACACACAACTGATTTCTGAAGATTATTGTGGGTGCCACTGAACAACATTGAAATCTAGTGGGTAAGCATTGAGATCTGTATGATTTGGTTGGCAACTAAGTATTTATATAGAGAAGAAAAAAATCAGAGAGTACATATGATATCTTCATGTGAGCAACTTCACAAATAAAAAAAATGCTTAAAATAACAATATTGGCAGTGCTAAAGCACTTGAGAAAGAGAGGTATCTATCAAGAATTAAATCTGCAAGGTCTTTTTTGTTTTGTTTTTTTTTTCTTTGCACGATCAGTGGTGAATGTGTGTGTAGTAGTAGGAGTACAAGCCTGCAATGAGACAACTGCCGTGGTGTAAGAATACATGTACTGTATAAATCATTTGAATTTTAATTTAGGTCTCTAATAGATTAGAGTTGGATTTTTTTAATTACATGGGTAGGGGACCAAGTATGCCCTTGTATTGTTTTGAAATTAAAAAAATATAAAAGCCCTTAATTGAAAAGGGTATAGTGAAAGTGCTTTTTCTAAGGAGGCCAATTGTACATTGCCTTGATGGTCTTTTTGTGTTTGCAATGAAAACTATATCACAGTGTCTGTAAAAAATATTCACTCCCTTAGAAGTTTTCATATTTTATTATTATATGAAATTTAATCACAATGGATTTATTTGGCTTTTTTGACACTGATTAACAAAGAAAGACTCTTTAATATCAATGTGAAACAGATGTCTGGAAGGAGATTAACTAGAATTATGAAATGCAGAATAACTGATCACATTTCGATCTTGTCTGATGTCAGCTGCTTCACCTAACACATGATTTGTGATAACACTGCACCGTTTGGTGCAAATGCAAACATGACACAAACGGATTTTAGTGAATTTGAGCTGTAAATGAATAGATTGGGGGGAAGACAAAGGATTGAAATTGGACCAGGACTCACAATACATCACCACTCCTGAACAGGAAAAATTATTTTAAGTCATTGTAACCCTAAGTATTTTTTCTTAAGCACCCACTGCCACTTATTCCCCACCTTGTATCAAACTGCAACTCTTATATACACACATGAAAAGTTTTGTAGTAAAGATTTGTGGAACTAAAATCATTAATTTAAAAAGGAAGCCTAGGTCAGTAAACCTGAAACATCCATTGTTGTTATACTGATCTGTTCATCTTTTATTTCTTTTTAAAGTGAAGTGGTTAATCTGAACTTATGGTTAATTATTTTCAGATATTTGTAATAATTGTTTGGAAGTTTGGGCGGCACGGTGGCGCAGCTGCCTCGCAGTTAGGAGACCCGGGTTCGCTTCCCGGGTCCTCCCTGTGTGGAGTTTGCATGTTCTCCCCGTGTCTGTGTGCGTTTCCTCCGGATGCTCCGGTTTCCTCCCACAGTCCAAAGACATGCAGGTTAGGTGCATTGGCGATTCTAAATTGTCCCTAGTGTGTACGCCCTGCGGTGGGCTGGCACCCTGCCCGGGGTTTGTTTCCTGCCTTGCGCCCAGTGTTGGCTGGGATTGACTCCAGCAGACCCCCGTGACCCTGTAGTTTGGATATAGCGGGTTGGATAATGGTTGGATGGATGTTTGGAAGTTTTAGAAATAAGAAAAATGCTTTAGTTTCACAGCCTTTTAAAGTCTTAAATTTGCTGGATTACTTACATAGTCCCAAAATGGATTGTTTTTGCAAACTCACATGCGTATGTTGAAAAAATTCAAAGACAAAATTAGCTCTTTTTTTTTTTTTTAGCAGATTCCTTACAATCAGAAGCCTTCTTCCACTTGTATACATTTACTGTCAGGTCCATAAGTATTTGGACAGTGACATAATTTTTGTAATTTTAGTCTGTACATCACCACAGTGGATTCAAAACAAAGCAATTAAGATGTAATTGAAGTATTGACTTTTTGCTTTAATTCAAGGGGTTTAACAAAAATATTGTATGAGCTGTTTAGAAAAGACATAACTTTGTAAACATGGTCTCCCTACTTTTAGGGGCTCAAAAGTTTTTGGATAAACTAACATAATCATAAATGTAATGATCATTTTCACTATTTGATGGAAAATCCTTTCTGCCTGAAGTCTGGAACCAAGGTCATCTCCAAGTCCTGGGTTTCCACCCCAGTGATACTTTGCCAAGCCTTTACTGCAGTTGTCTTCAGTTGCTGCTTTTTTGTTGGACTTTCTACTATCAGTTTTGTCTTCAGCATATCCAGTTGGTTTGAGGTCAATTGATTGACTTGGCCTTTGAAAAGCCTTCCACTTCTTTGCACTGATAAGCACTTGATTTACTTTCACGGTATGTTTTGGCTCATTGTCCATCTGTGAAGCGTTGTCCGATCAGTTTTGCAGCATTTGTCTGAATCTGAGCAGATAGTATACCCTTTTACACTTCAGAAATCATCCTGCTACTTCTGCCAGGAGTCATATCATAAGTAAAAACTAGTGACCGACTTCCATTTGCAGCCATGCATGATTATGCAATAAAACTCCATCACAGATGATGTGGTATTCATTGGATCATGAGTCGCTTCTCCTCTTTTCCATGCACTTCTCTTTCCAGCATTCTGGTATATATTAATCTTAGTTTCCTTTGTTTAAAGAACTGAATAGTCTTTTAAAAATATTTTCTGTCAGTCTAATATGTCCTTCCAGTGCTTGAGGTTTACCAATGGTTTACACTTTGTGATAACCCCCCTGTCTATACTTTTATGACTTCTCCTCAATTGTAGACTTTGGCAATGATAGGTCTGCATGCTGGAGAATGTTCTTGATTTGGCTAAATGTTATGAAGGGGTTCTTCTTCACCAAGGACAGAATTCTGCAGTCATCTTGAACAGTTGTCTTCTGTGGTTTTCCAGCCCTCCTTGTGTTTCTGAGTTCACCAGTGTGCTGCTTCTTTTTAAGAATGTACCAATTGTTGATATGACCACTCCTTGTGTTTCTGTAATCTCTCTGAAGGGTTTGTTTTGTTTTCTCAGCCTAACAATGGACTGTGTTTACTTGTTTAGATAGCTCTTTGGACCTCATATTGAGAGTTCAGAATAACAGCTTCCAAATGCAAATTCCATACTTGGAATCAATTCCAGACCTTTTACTTTCTTAATAGTTTATGAAATAATGAGGGAACTGCTCCCACCTGGCTATGGAACAGCTTGTCAGTCAAATGTCTGCTTCTGAGCTATGCAGAAAAATGGCTGTCATTCCTAAATGGCTCATAAAATATTTTTTGGTAAACCCCATAAATTAAAGCTGAAAGTCTACACTTGGTATGCACTTTTCTTCAGTTCTCATATTTTAGCAAATGACAATATTGCACTATTGTTATTAATATATTCAGATGTCTTGCATTATGTTGCCAACAGTTACCCTTTCATACCAGATAATGAATTTTACGTTTTACATTTACTTTGTACCATACTTAGTGTATTTGTGTAAATTTTAAATTAACCAGTTACTTGGTACTTATCTTGTTAAAAGCAGATCATTGCTTTGACACAAACACAGGTAGCCATCTAGGCACTGTTTTACATATACAGTAATTTTGTTGAAAAGTGTCAGACAAACCCTGAAAACTAGTGATGTAAGCCAGTGACTCTACCAAATGCTGGGCAGCATTATCTTTCCACATACCTGAAATCATTTAATAAGGGATTTTACAAGAAGTGCCGACTTCTTATTCCTTTTTCATTTTAATTGCTTTTTTTAATGTATGCTACTTTTTCATAAAACCTGAAATCTCCCTATATATAAAATCCAATGCCTGTCTGTATGTCTGTTCGCTTTTCACAAGAGAACTACTTAATGGATTTAGATCGGGATTTTATTGTATAATTTGCTAGTGAACGAGAGAACTAGTTAACAGATTTAGATTGGTTTTTTTTTCCCCCCCTAGAATTTGCTTGAACATTCCGGTTGATTTTGTGACTTCTCTCATCGTGCTAAGAATCATAGTTCGCTTGCAGGAGCGATTTATTCATGCTAATTCAAGACAAAGGCTGCGGGCCAAGGGGAGGGGGAAGCGTGAAATCAGGAGTGGGGAGCCGGGCAGGGCCCTCCTCACTGTCCTGTTTCACCGTTACGCAGGGGGAGCCATGGGGGACGGCTAGTTTTTTTTTTTTTTTTTTATAAAAACTTCCACCAACATCTCTGCACATATATGCTCTGTAGTTTTATTGTAGTGATGATATATACTTCCCAGAACTGCACTAAATGTAAATTATACTTGTTTATTTAAACAAAATCAAACATAGCAAAATGAAAATCATAATAAAAAAGTTAGAGGATAGCAAAAAAAAGGTGGCACTGATTCTTTATGGTCTCGATATAATGGGCTTGATTCCTGTGCCCATGTTTGTCTGTGTGGACTTTGCGTGTTCTCTGTGTATATGGGCTTTCATTTCTTATTCCCAAAGACATATTGGTTATGTGGGCTTTAAAGTAGCTCCTATAGTGTCTGTATGTAAGTAAGCCTTTTGATTCATTGCTTTTTACACTTAAAAAAGAAAAACTGTTCAAATAAAAATTAAACGGTTTTCAAATAATATTCCTCTCCTCAACAAACAATCTTGGCTTCAATTTTGTGTGTTGTCTTAGAGCTCCTCTAAAGAAAGCATAATTGACAAAGCACTGTCAGGTTCTCAGTCTCTCACTTGTTTCTCTCCCACATCTATCATTCGGTATAAATAACACTGGGTAACAAAATTTTACACTTTTTTACACGTAAATCATTAAAGGTGTATTTTTTTGAGCTGAACTCAAATATCTAATCAGACTTTCTATATCACACAAAGATTTCAAGTGACACACAAAATATACAATAAATGTATATTTATACAATCTGGGAGTACCTCTCCTAAAAGGTAAGTGTCTCTTGTACTTGGCCTCAGGAATAGGCTTTTAAAGGTCCAGTAGTAGTCACTAAGCATACTGGGACTTCACTTACCTTGGTATCGCTTATCCATTTCAGAAATGCCCCAATAAAACTATTCTCCGTTCTTGTCACTTGCTGTTGCAAGACTTTAAGGGGAAATTGCCAGATCAGAAGCCAAGAAATTAATTTTTATAAATTTAAATGCATTGATGTTTACATTTTGATATTCGATCAACTGGCATGAAACTGTGCCTCAGACAGGGAGCAGGCTTCTGTCTCAACAATGTCCAAACATGTTTCAGCCTACCAAATCTGGTAAACAGACTAATTGTATGCCTTTCTGGAAGGTTATAAAATGTTTACAAACAGAAATAAAAGAATTTTATTTCAGAATTAAATTTAAAAAATGTACACATGAATATAGGATTATGTACTATACAGCCTAAAATAAAAAAAGAAATAACAGAAAAACTACAGGTGATATTAAAGTTCTAAGTACATTTCAGAAATTGTCATGAACAAATCCTTTTAAAACAGTTGTTCTGTCAAATGTTTCACACCTACTGCGGAAGAAATATACTTTATATAGTAATTTACACTTTTACAAACCCATACTAAGTTCCAAAGCATGTTGCATACCAGTGCTGAACTCTTCAATTGTCTCTCAAAGTCATTTAACATGTAAGAACAGTACCTCAACTTGGTCAATGTATTAATTTTTTTTCCCCCATTTATATGCTTGATAGCTAGTTTGTCCTGTATATTTTTTTACACTGTCCGGAATTTGATTCTAGTTTAAAAGTCTAAGTAGAATAGTAGTGCCATTCTTTTCATTACATTTATTGGAAAGTACAAGCTGACATTATATGGTGTTGACACTGATGATGAAATACAAGACCAAAAATCGTATTGATTGTTGGTGCACTTAAATATATTATGGGCACATACTGTTTACCATAAAATAGATAAGAAACATTTTCTGCAACTTTGAAAAATCAGAGTAAGCAAAAATTTCAAACATGAATTAAGTTTTTTTATGTATTTATTTATTTTGATATGTGTAGCCAGATGTTTAAAAATAAAAGACCTGTTTTTCTAAAGTGAAATTAACAAGCAGTTTGTGATATCACCTGAGGTATGTGCACTATGTTGTCTTCAGCCTTCTTTACATGTTTTCATCTGGGCTACATACTGAAATTCTAAACTTTGTTTCTTTAAATAATGAAACCGACTTAATAAGCTTGTCACTTAGACTACCACTGTTCAATTATGTTAAAATCTATAAACTATTGTAATATAACTAACGGTGCTGGAGAGCGTTACTTTAAAACTAACGTTACTCACAAAGAAGTAACTAAATATGTTATAGTTACTTATTATAAAATGTGACATGTTAGGAACATTGCCTATTTTCTCTTCTTTTGTATGAAAAACTGCACATTTCTTTGGCCAGCATTTGATGATAACGCCCAGAGCCAGTATTTTGGTGTTTGCAAGCAAAAAACTGGACTTTCATATGCTGAAAGGAGGGAAAATGGTTGTGATTTTTTACATTGCCAAGGGATAAGTCATCCATAGTATGTGCTGGCATTCTGTCATGCAATTAAGCAGCTTTAGTGCAGATAAAAACAGTGAGCCTTCAAAATCACAAAAGATTTCCAACTAGTGCAGCAACAGCAAGTGATGTGCTGCCTAAATGATTGATATAAAAATACAATAATCCATTGGCACTTAGCGCAAGCCAATCTTAATGATTGTGCCTATGTGATAAGAAGCACATTGCATTTTAATTGGTGTGCAACTGGACATATTGGAAAGTTGCATAGCATTTAAGTTTGTTGGTTGACAACATAAAAGAACATGATAAAATAGATCATTCATTTTTCTTTGTGTACAGGTGCCAGTCTGTAGCCTGGAGTCTGGAAATACCTGACTAGCATACCTGTTGCTCCACATCCCCCTTTAAACACCACCCATGGCTACACACCATATTTTTTTTATGATTATCCAATTGCCATTTTGATATAATACAAAACCAAAAATGTGTATTGAAAATGTAGTATTAAAATGTCAGAAATAAAAAAAAACACTTTTTGCACATTTCACACCTGTTTCAAGCCGGCCTTGCTTAAACCCACGGCCAAATTTGACAATTTTGTTGTGTTTTATTTAATTAGTTTTATTCTTGTTCAACATAGAGATAAGAAACCCTCAGTTAAAATCAAAATAAATCAATTTCTTTTTTATAGGAAGGTGCTACAGTGCATCCGGAAAGTATTCACAGCACATCACTTTTTCTACATTTTGTTATATTACAGCCTTATTCCAAAATGGATTCATTTCATTTTTTTCATCAGAATTCTACACCCAACACCCCATAATGACAACGTGAAAAA
The DNA here is from genome assembly GCF_900747795.2 of Erpetoichthys calabaricus. NCBI lineage: Eukaryota > Metazoa > Chordata > Cladistia > Polypteriformes > Polypteridae > Erpetoichthys > Erpetoichthys calabaricus. Next base: position 261,028,643 of record NC_041394.2, on the reverse strand, counting down.
AGTTTACTTGAGGTTTTTGCAAATTTATTAAAAGTAAAAAAACTGAGAAATCACATGTACATAAGTATTCACAGCCTTTGCTCAATACTTTGCCGATGCACATTTGTCAGCAATTACAGCCTCAAGTCTTTTTGAATATGATGCCACAAGCCTTGGCCAGTTTCGCCCATTCTTCTTTGCAGCACCTCTCAAGCTCCATCAGGTTGGATGGGAAGCGTCGGTGCACAGCCATTTTAAGATCTCTCCAGAGATGTTCAATCGGATTCAAGTCTGGGCTCTGGCTGGGCCACTCAAGAACATTCACAGAGTTGTGATATCTTGGCTGTGTGCTTAGGGTCGTTGTCCTGCTGAAAGATGAACCGTCGCCCCAGTCTGAGGTCAAGAGCACTCTGGAGCAGGTTTCCATCCAGGATGTCTCTGTACATTGCTGCAGTCATCTTTCCCTTTATCCTGACTATTCTCCCAGTCCCTGCCACTGAAAAACATCCCCACAGCATGATGCTGCCACCACCATGCTTCACTGTAGGGATGGTATTGGCCTGGTGATGAGCGGTGCCTGGTTTCCTCCAAACGTGATGCCTGCCATTCACACCAAAGAATTCAATCTTTGTCTCATCAGACCAGAGAATTTTCTTTCTCATGGTCTGAGAGTCCTTCAGGTGCCTTTTGGCAAACTCCAGGTGGGCTGCCATGTGCCTTTTACTAAGGAGTGGCTTCCATCTGGCCACTCTACCATACAGGCCTGATTGGTGGATTGCCGCAGAGATGGTTGTCCTTCTGGAAGGTTCTCCTCTCTCCACAGAGGACCTCTGGAGCTCTGACAGAGTGACCATCAGGTTCTTGGTCACCTCCCTGACTAAGGCCCTTCTCCCCCTATCGCTCAGTTTAGATGGCCGGCCAGCTCTAGGAAGAGTCCTGGTGGTTTCGAACTTCTTCCACTTACGGATGGTGGAGGCCACTGTGCTCATTGGGACCTTCAAAGCAGCAGAAATTTTTCTATAACCTTCCCCAGATTTGTGCCTCGAGACAATCCTGTCTCGGAGGTCTACAGACAATTCCTTTGACTTCATGCTTGGTTTGTGCTCTGACATGAACTGTCAACTGTGGGACCTTATATAGACAGGTGTGTGCCTTTCCAAATCATGTCCAGTCAACTGAATTTACCACAGGTGGACTCCAATTAAGCTGCAGAAACATCTCAAGGATGATCAGGGGAAACAGGATGCACCTGGGCTCAATTTTGAGCTTCACGGCAAAGGCTATGAATACTTATGTACATGTGCTTTCTCAATTTTTTTATTTTTAATAAATTTGCAAAAACCTCAAGTAAACTTTTTTCACGTTGTCATTATGGGGTGTTGTGTGTAGAATTCTGAGGAAAAAAATGAATTTAATCCATTTTGGAATAAGGCTGTAACATAACAAAATGTGGAAAAAGTGATGCGCTGTGAATACTTTCCGGATGCACTGTATATGAAAACATTTATGTCAGTGCAAATATGGTAATTTTAATAAATAAATTCTAAGAACACAAAGGCATTAGTGATATCTCTATTTACATTGAGGCAGGCAAGATCTCAAAAGCTTGCATATTGTAATCTTTTTTTAGTTGGCCAATAAAAGGTGTCACTTTACTTGACTTGTCACTACATCCATAATGGCTAACACGGTACAACACCCTAGTACTTTAGTTAAGTGTAAAAGTCCAATTCATGGTTAAAACCTTTTGAAATTTTTGGTCATTAGTGAAAACCTTAAGTTCATCACTTACAGTTTTATAGCAAAATGTAACTTCCAGTCTAAACAGAAGTCATCCTTTTTGTTCCCCCCTAACCCCGAGGGATATAATGGTCTCCCACATGGCTTGGCTTCTTCCAGTACACCAGTGCACCAGCTGGTTGTACTGAATAAGGATTCCTGTAGCTTGACTTCTTTTCAGCAGCAAACTAATAACATCTCAGTTCTAAATATGTATCTATCAGTGAAGATGTATATACAATAGGTCATTGGAATGTTTTACAGTTAATGCTTAGCATTGTTTATTTGTTGGAAATTGGCCAAGTAGTGCTAATTGATTTGTATTTACAGCTTTTATAGGTTCTGCCTCCTGTGGTTTGATTGCCTCCTGTGGCTGATTATCAAGTTGCTCCAGTCTGTGGAGGTATTTGGTGTATAGTGTGGTGTTAAAGACTGTAACAGGAGGCATAAGCCCAATGGAATCACGCAGCAGTAGCTGGCACGAGATTCAACCACTAATGACGACAGTTCATCATGAGTTGGCTCCTGTGAGCTGGAGAATGTCGGAAATACGAATGTAAAGTGTTGGTAACAGGAAGAGAACAAGGCAGCTAGCAAAGATGACTCAGTGGGAGAAGCGATGAGCTGCAAATCTATTCTTGCCCGCAAAGTAAGATGATATTTTGTGGGTAGTGCATTGTCTTTCACATGTACAGTTAGATCCATAAATATTTGGACAGACAACTTTTTTCTAATTTTGGTTCTGTACATTTCCACAATGAATTTTAAATGAAACAACTCAGATGTAGTTGAAGTGCAGACTTTCAGCTTTAATTCAGTGGGGTGAACAAAATGATTGCATAAAAATGTGAGGCAACTAAAGCATTTTTTAACACAATCCCTTCATTTCAGGGGCTCAGAAGTAATTAGACAATTGACTCAAAGGCTATTTCATGGGCAGGTGTGGGCAAGTCCGTCGTTATGTCATTATCAATTAAGCAGATAAAAGGCCTGGAGTTGGTTTGAGGTGTGGTGCTTGCATGTGGAAGATTTTGCTGTGAACAGACAACATGCGGTCAAAGGAGCTCTCCATGCAAGTGAAAGAAGCTATCCTTAAGCTGCAAAAGTAGAAAAAACCCATCCGAGAAATTGCTACTATATTACGAGTGGCAAAATCTACAGTTTGGTACATCCTGAGAAAGAAAGCAAGCACTGGTGAACTGAGCAACGCAAAAAGACCTGGACGTCCATGGAAGACAACAGTGGTGGATGATCGCAGAATCATTTCCATGGTGAAGAGAAACCCCTTCACAACAGCCAACCAAGTGAACAACACTCTCCAGGGGGTAGGTGTATCGATATCCAAGTCTACCATAAAGAGAAGACTGCATGAAAGTAAATACAGAGGGTGCACTGCAAGTTGCAAGCCACTCATAAGCCTCAAGAATAGAAAGGCTAGATTGGACTTTGCTAAAGAACATCTAAAAAAGTCAGCACAGTTCTGGAAAAACATTCTTTGGACAGATGAAACCAAGATCAACCTCTACCAGAATGATGGCAAGAAAAAAGTATGGAAAAGGTGTGGAACAGCTCATTATCCAAAGCATACCACATCATCTGTAAAACACAGTGGAGGCAGTGTGATGGCTTGGGCGTGCATGGCTGCCAGTGGCACTGGGACACTAGTGTTTATTGATGAAGTGACACAGGACAGAAGCAGCCGAATGAATTCTGAGGTGTTCAGAGACATACTGTCTGCTCAAATCCAGCTAAATGCAGTCAAATTGATTGGGCGGCGTTTCGTGATATAGATAGACAATGACCCAAAACATACAGCCAAAGCAACCCAGGAGTTTATTGAACCAAAGAAGTGGAAAATTCTTGAATGGCTAAGTTAGTCACCTGATCTTAACCCAATTGAGTATGCATTTCACTTGTTAAAGACTAAACTTCGGACAGAAAGGCCCACAAACAAACGGCAACTGAAAGCCGCTGCAGTAAAGGCCTGGCAGAGCATTAAAAAGGAGGAAACCCAGCATCTGGTGATGTCCATGAGCTCAAGACTTCAGGTCGTTATTGCCAGCAAAGGGTTTTCAACCAAGTATTAGAAATGAACATTTTATTTCCAGTTATTTAATTTGTCCAATTACTTTTGAGCACCTGAAATGAAGGGATTGTGTTTAAAAAAAAAATGCTTTAGTTGCCTCACATTTTTATGCACTCATTTTGTTCACCCCACTGAATTAAAGCTGAAAGTCTGCACTTCAACTGCATCTGAGTTGTTTCATTTAAAATTCATTGTGGTAATGTGCAGAACCAAAATTATAAAAAAGTTGTCTCTGTCCAAATATTTATGGACCTAACTGTAAGTTTGCAGGATATCTCAGGGATGTTCAATAAAAAGCAGATATGATGTATTATAAAGCTGTGTTTAGGGACTGTACTTTCTACATTGTCAAGTCATAAAAGTAGCAAAAGATAGACTGGCCCACTTCTCATTCCCTCTCACTGTTTAAAAAACAAAGCATGTTATATATGGCTGTGTTCATATAAATAAGTTGCAGGTATTCACATTGAATTGGTTTATTGCAATGGGTCAATTTTACTGGAAGGGAAGCTAATAGTTTTCTAATAGTCTAGGCTGGTTGCAGTATGTTCATGTAGCTCAAGTTGCCGATATTGATTGTTATATTTAATTCAGATAACTGCTGTTAAGTAGTTACTGTTAACTTAAGTGTGCTGGCAGTTGCCCTTTTAATATAATAGTATTTGATGTGTTATATTTCTTGAATGCAGCAGTGTCCTTCTCTTGTGTCATGTATCTTTGTTGTAGGTTAAGGCAATTGCAGAGACCATACTGCACTGGCACCATTAGTTGAAACTCCTTAATTTATCAAGAATTAAGCCATTTTCCTGTATTATCAACTCTGAAATTACATTAAAAATGTGAAATCTGTATTTCCTTAGTTTGTTAAAATGTTGCACATGCTGTTTTTGTAGAGGTTCTCTCATTCATGTCCTTACACAAAACTTAGTGCTTCAGCAGTCAAGGACCAGTGCATTACTAAGCAAGTTGGGTCTTTTTTGCAACCACAACAGGACAAAGCATTAACTGTAAGAATGAATGCATGAGGACTTTATTCATGAGGTTGGTATCCTCCACAGAAGCACTCTCTATCCCTTGCCCTACATGTACCGGTATTTAAATGCTGTTCTTCTAGAGTATCATTTCCAGCTCTTGGTCTGGAGAACTCCTGTGGCTGATATGTTTGGTCTATCCAATAGACTTGGGGATGGGTTGGAAAGGGTTTGAAGCAAGCACAATTAGAAATGGGACAAAAATACATTTCCCACAGCTCTTTTGATCTCTGTTTGACAAATACTGGTTTAGGTATATGAAAGATGGTTTGAAAGATTTAGGGTTAAGAGACTAAATGTGTCCATGAAAGGGCACATCTTTTGCCAAACAATGTAACTTTGCAGTGCTACAGAACATGCCATGTAAACATCTAAACTTGGTACAATGATAGCTGACAGATTGGGGGATGATTCCAGGGTTGTGCATCATAAAATGTCTTGGTTATATACTGTAAATTTTGTTTGGTTTTTTTTTTTGGAGAGAGCCCTAACCCTAAAGCACAAACTTTTTTAGTTTTTTTTTTTTTGCTATTGACTTTTAAAAATTTGGAGTGTTACACTCACTACCCTTCAGCCATTTGCAGCTCTTTTATTACATAAGCAGAACAATAGTTTATTTTTGAGAATGTAATTTAAGCATAATAATTCTAAAAACAAGATGTCATAGCCAGAAGAGAACTCTTTGATTCTGTTTTGTCTACTCATGTCATCTAAACTGTTTTATTTCTTACTACAAGAACACCAACTTATAAACACATGGAGTTGAGTTAACAGTAGCTAGTTTGCTGAAACAGATGTTCATTTCAGACTAAAACCTTACTTTGTCCATTTTAAATTTTCACACATTTTTTGTAAGATCAAGTGTAGCATCTGTAATGTAGTAGGACAGAGCTAGATAGATAGATAGATAGATACGAGCAGACAGGGGAAAAAACAGTTACTGGAGTGTCAGAGAGGCAGGAAATAGGGGGACATCTGCACAGCCTGTACCTTTATAGCATTGAGGTAATAATATGCAGTTGTTTTTAATTGCTCATACATGTAACTATGACATTTCTGCTCATTTATTAATGCAAAACAATTGAAGAAATAAAGGCCAGATAATTAAACGATGCGGTCACTAAAAGGTGAAAAGGATGTACTGACTGTGAAACTGTTTGAAACCGGCACAGGACTAAACCTGAGTACACTCTGGACAGAAGCCCAAGGCCAATTTTCAGGCCAGTTCATCCCAGATTACCAGTCACTAATGCTAATTAAGTTTTTTTTTTTTTTAATTAATATTATGACGTGTGAGTCGCTGTCTTGCACCCCAAAAACGAGGCTGGGGCTCAGTCTTTTAGCAGAACCAGCTTTATTCAACTTGAAACAGGAACAGCATGGTTATTTATTATAACGGGATCTACCACTGTCCTATACCCAGACACAGCATTCAGGCAGGGTCGGGGCCAGGTCAGTGGCCAAGTAATCCTGTGCCCTTGCATTTATAATGTTCCTTGCATCACCCATCAGTGACAGGTGCTTACAGCGTGATCTCGATTGGCTCATAGTTGTTTCCGCGGTGCTATGCTGTGGATCTGCGGACCTGTAGTTGCAACGGCAACAGCCAAGCAGTCATCCACAGACACAGCAATTGCGCTTCACTGTGTATTCCCATTGGGGGGAAATATCAAAGTGAGTTAAAACTTAAAATAGACTGAGCTATATAGTGCAACAGGAAAATCTCAACAGTCTTAACACTGTTGCTCCTTGAAAGTGTTACTAGATTTTACAGGAATCATAAATATTGCTGCAAAGAAAACCAGAATAAAAATTGTGGACATAGATTTAGTTGTTATGCTTTTTTGTGTTGTGCATTCACATAGGGTTTTGTGGATGTTATGGGTTGACTGGCCAGACAGCAGTAGGCCACTGTGTAGACTGGTTGTCTGTCACTGATTCACACTCATTATTACTTCAGCCACCATTGTTGATATCATATGGTTGATATTTCATACACACTTCTATAGCTTGTAATATATTGTTCTATACAGTAGGTGTGTTTGTATTAACAGGATGGTCAAGGGGTCTTGAGACTTGTCCATCAGGTTAGTTAATCTGCCTTAACTGTGGCAAGTTCAGCAGCAACATCTGCCCCTTTTTATTTTTTCCATTGTTTAAGTAAAACACGAGATATCAGAAAGCTGAGGTTCTCGTCTATCTGCAAGGGTCAACACACATGTATTCCTTATTTTTTTGTAACTGACTTTTATGCATTATACTTCCAGATGGCCATTCGTTGGATGTCAGCTTGCCCCTCTAACTAAAGTCCAAACTCCAATATATTTTCCTAAGTTGATTGTCAAAGAAACAGCAGTATCTGAAGTTCAATAAATTGGAAAGCAAGGCGTATGTTTAGAGAAGTTATCCACAAACTTGAAGAAGGAGGGGGAAACTGGTTTAAATTCCATTGTGCCAATAATATGACTTCTGTGGCATTCCCCCTACCTAAAGCATCTGCATCATTGACAATGAAGCTCAAAATGGTGGCACTCACTAAGAAAACAAGATGGCATCACAGGTTTTCCAAAATATAAAGGGTACATAATTGTACACTCTTTAAAGAAAGAATAAACAAATCCTAGGAGAAAATATTCAAGAAAATATTTACAAAAATCCAAACATCCCAATGCCTTTTGTCTGTTTCTTGCCTAACACTACTCACCTCACAGTATCTGTAATTCTATAATTTATTACAAGTATAGACCACATACTAGCTGGACAGTTGGGCTTCTGCTGATCCTAGGGAGCTGTGATTTTCAAGTGTTGATCTCACTGAAATTGTTTAAATGTCTTCGTTCTTAGTCAATTTATGCCTAAAGGGAATTCTTTCAAATAAAAGTATGTGCTTGGAATTCTGTGTCTGTTAGAAGAGACATCTTGAAAAATGGAATGTGCCTACATATTATAAGATTACAGTACTCCCTTTTAATTGCTTAACACAAAAGTGCATGGTTGTATAATATAAATGTAATTGAGAATGCAAAATTATAATGAGCAGGAACCTCAAGATATCTTTTACTTTTGCATGAGCAAAACACTTTTTTTCATTTCTAGATCAGGTAAGTGACTTTGTGCTTTCATTTTTTTTTTCTAGTACAGACACAGATCATTTAATTTATCTGATCCAATTTCAGTTAGTACGAGAAGTAAAGTTATTGTGGCAGAAGTTCACAAACTCAGCTGACTGTGCACTCCTTGTTTCATGAGTGGCTGTGCAGGTTTTAGTGATTCGTTTTAATACTAGGGATTTGTTTGGCTGACAAGTAAAAGAAGTAAACATGCAAACACCCTAAGCTGAGATGACCTTCCTAAAGGTAAATTTAAAACAGTAAATGAATCAGTATTTGAACTCGCATGGAATGCTTCTCTGGTTTATGACAGTTGACTTCATAAATTTGTCAATATTTTTAAATGTTTTTTTTTATTTCAAAAATGAAAAGCATTCACAATCTCCATGAAAATTGACTTGTCTGACAATTTTCCTTGAAGAATGAAATTTCAACAAGATCGGTCCACTGGGAGCCAAATAGTTTAATGTGGACAGATAAACATGACAACTGCTGTAGGTGCTTCTCAAATTTTATGCAAATGTTTTTTTTATCATCATAGGGACATGTTGGGTAAGTGGTATATATCAAATTAATGGTACATCAATGCCTGGATCCAGGGTTTCCAAGCAGATCATTGCCTCGGAGCATCACACTCCCACCACCATTGTGTATTATCGTGCCATCTCTTGATCAGGTAAATGATAAACACATATCTAGCTAGCCACATAATGCAACAGAAAATGTGATTCATCAAATTAGATGAAAGTTGTCCATTGATCAAAGGTCAAATTCTGGTGCATGCATGCATATTGTAGGTGCTTTCGATGGTGAACAGTGGTTTGAAAGCAACACACAGTCCCATATGCAATAGAGTTTGATGCACAGTGTGTTATGATGCATTACTCCAATAACCAGCAATAAAATTATCTGTGATTTGCTCCAGATAATTAGTCCTCCTTTTGGTCCTTATGGAAAACTAAATTCAATTTACTTTGTGTCTGGAAACTTTTTCATAGATGCTTTAAAAGTTCAAGAACAAAAAAATAGAGGTGTTTTTCCTAAATATAATAAAATATTAGTGTATAAAGAAATTATTTGGGGGATATCACAAACATTAACAGGTCATATTTGCTGAGAGTGGTGCAAATGTCCATTTATTCTGTCGGTCTGCATCCAGTGGTAGTAATTCCCCCAGGGATTGGAAAGTGAGGGGTGCTACTGACTACATAAAAAAGACACTGTACGTTATCTGCAGCAGTCCCACATCTTAACATCACCAGTTTGATCAGGAGGAATAACATGCTGTAGCCCTGCTTGTAACTGACATGCAAGTAGCTTTGCCAGCAAGTTTTGTGTCAAGAGTTATCAGAGATGTTGGTTGAGAGCTACCACAATACAGAGCTGTGTTAATATTATCATTTAACTTAATCAAGGAGATTGATCAGTTGTATGTGTGTAATAATCTTTCTTGTTCGCCAGAAAGACAAGAGGACATCACTGGAATCCCATCCAGGGCTGGCAACTTTCATTCTTATGAATTTTAGTGTGTCTTTCAGTTCTAAAATGTATATAAGAATATCAAGCATCATCGTCACTAAGTGTGGAAAGATTTAGAAGTTTATAGAATGATATAACAATCTTGGGGGTTGCCTTAGACTCCTCTGCAAATAGATTGGTTTAAAAAAGTGCTTGTTAATGTTGGGAGGATGGTTTACTGTATAATGTATCCATTTTTGCCTCTTACTGAAAATATATTTGTAAAACATTCATTTATTTTTAAATTAAAAAACAAAGGTTTGCTGGGCTTAGTACTAGAAGTATAGTATTTTGGCCTTGTCCATTGTTTTTTTTCCCAGATTCTCCACTTTGCAGCAGAATAGAATTCAACTCCAACTGGATTTTCTTTTTTGCGTCATGATTTTGGTTGACCACACGAGGGCGCTCCCATTCCAAAGTTGTGAGCTGCCTTTCTTGGTCATCAGTTTGCTTGTTTTTTTGCCTAGCTAAATTACAGGAGCGAGAGATGGAAACATGGTTTTTGTCCCCTAACAGTAAGTCAGATGTATGCTGGATTCTCAACAGAACCCTGATTTTTTGTTGATGAAATTTTTATGATGCCCTGTTAACTTTGTGCTCACTGAAATGAGACTGTAGCATCTCAGTGCTCGGGAGAGTGAAGGGTAAATAAAGATCAAGTTTTAATAAAGTGATTCATGTTCAGACTAGACAAAGCACCTGCAATAGGTTAAGGGAAGAAGGCAAGTGATTGCGTGTTTTTTTTTAAATGTTGACTCTTTTGTGATTGTTAGCCAAAAAGCAATGTGTTTCATCTATTTACATTACCTCTAATAATTTTCAATTGCTCTGCTCTCATGAGTCAAGAATTTGTTCTTTTTGCTTATGATCCTTTCTGAGTTGAAGCCATGAATGCTGTTTATTTGTATTTCCTGGTTCACTGTGGTTTCATGAATACAGTATATGTTTAATCCCACATTAATAATGTGGATGGCTTGTTGAAAATGAAATGCATGGACCATGGAACGTATTTACAGTTCAGAGACATTGCTGCAGGTCTCCATTATTATTACAGAAGACAACACTAGTGGCAGTGCTCGATAAGGTTATAAAGATAGGACACTTAAGATAATGCTGGTTTCCTTGATATAGCGTGAAAGAGATTGAAATGTAAGAATGGGGTCAGTTCTGGATTGTCTTAAGTGGTGTGAGGAAAATAATGAAAGTTGTTTAGCCACAGGATTCAACATTCTAAAAACTACTAAATATGTGTCTAAGATTTATTTGCTTATGGTGTGTGCGAATTGGGAAATTCAGTGATTTACTGTTATGGGGGGGATCTTGTCTAGTAGAGGATTTACAGTATACTGTATATGCATGGACTCCCAGCCCATAACCTTCCAATTCTGAAAGCTGTTCTGAGAAAGACTGCTAGGACGTCGGTGAGTATGCACACCACAGAGCCAGTTTCCTGCCTGCTATTTCGATGAGACCATCACAAATTCTGCCCCTCAGAGTCTTAGCCTACCTTGTGAATTTTAAAGGACAGATTTCATCGAATTACTATCAAAAGCTTGTGCTTCTGTGTTGTAGTGAAACAGGGGGCAATACTTGAGCATGGGAAAGGCACTGCATAAAAAAAAAAAAAAAAAGTGATTTCTTATTATTATATCATTTATTGGAAAAGTTAGTCACTGTTAAAGTAAGAGGTTACAGAAGGAAATTGACGAGATTATGGCAATAATAATTGTAAAAAGATTTCCCTTTCAAAAAACAAGAACTGCGAAGTATTTGTATGGGGAAAGTATATTCTGTGAAAATCTCCCACCCCACCTTCCATTACGGAAGCTGTTGCACTTTTGTGTCCGCAACTTTAAATCAAGACCTAGAAAGCATGATGGCTCTGCTTTCCATACCTAACCCCAAGAAGAATGCAAACACGTTTTTAGAACAACCTTAATGGTAAAAACCACAAACAAATGAAAACACTGTAGTTAAGGGTGTGTGAAGAAAGGTCTAGTTCTTCATAGCATGGCTTCCAGGGACTGATCCCTTATTCTGTGGTGATGAAGACTGTCCATCCCACTCCTCATTTGAAAAGAAAACAGTGGATAACAATGTGAGAATTAAATAACTCCCACAATACTACAATTGACTGGAGAAAGCTATTTTTTATTCAGTGCAATGAAAAATAACTATGTAAAGGAACAAACATTCAACTAGACGTGGACGTGCAAGAAAAAGTCCAAAAAAATGTATCCTGTAATCGTTCATTAAAACTAACTGTGCAATGGTGTAGATGATCAGCAATGACAAGAGTATACCTGATGTTGTACGTTTGTTGATAACTTGTGACTCCTTCAGGTCTTCATTTAGTAAAACGCTGGAGCCAAGTGAAAGCTTGAGGTGAGCACAGTAAAGTAGGAAGGATTGCACACCAGTTTCTCAGGCTGTTTTCATGGCCTACCCTTCCCTGCCATGCTGGTCATATGAAATGTGTGGATTTTTATGCCCTCATAAACTACATTTTGAGCTTTGTGAGCTTCCTATGGAATCTGTTGCCAATCAGCGTAATTCAAGTATTGCATAATTATTTCCTTTGCAGTGTTTAGAGGTCGGGTGGCACGGTGGCGCAGTGGGTAGCGCTGCTGCCTCGCAGTTGGGAGACCTGGGTTCGCTTCCCGGGTCCTCCCTGCATGGAGTTTGCATGTTCTCCCCGTGTCTGCGTGGGTTTCCTCCGGGCGCTCCGGTTTCCTGCCACAGTCCAAAGACATGCAAGTTAGGTGGATTGGCGATTCTAAATTGTCCCTAGTGTGTGGGTGTGTTTGTGTATGTCCTGCAGTGGGTTGGCACCCTGCCTTGTGCCCTATGTTGGCTGGGATTGGCTCCAGCAGACCCCCGTGACCCTGTGTTCGGATTCAGCGGGTTGGAAAATGGATGGATGGATGTTTAGAGGTCCCTAACCCTATAAAGAGAAGGTTATTACATCTGTTTTTGTCTTCTAACTCAATCAGTTTTGAGGAAAGAAACAAAAACTGTCTGCTTTCAAAGACTTCATTTCTTGCTCCTGCTCATCACTGGATTTTCAAAGGGCACCAACGGCTCCTGCTTTCTATTTGATTCTCATGTAACATCAGGTGTAGCTTTATGTATATTCTCGAGGTTAGCTTAAACGAGATTTTTATGGACAAGTGTCGTGCTCCACTCTGAGCTATCGACTCCAAGTGGAGAGCTTCCTCCATGGCGCTGGACTCCTCTCTTTGACAACTTCTTTGTACATTGTAAAAAAAAAAAAAAAGTGAAACAAGGGTAGTGAAAGGCAGACTGAAAGCCCATAAAGCATCAAAACGTGCGAAGTGATTGTGCCTGAATTGTTTTGAGGTTTCAAAGCATCTGACACTCTTCTCTTGCGCATGCTCTGAACCTCCTGTCCTCTTCTTCCTCCACCTCACTCATCACATCTCCTGGCCATTTGTGTTAATATGCTACTCTGATAATAGAGTTCATGACGGTGTGAAGCACCAGATGCTGAAAGCCGCTGACAACCCTGATTGTCATTGTAGTGGTCATGCAATGTCCATTTCTAGTCCTTAACACCTAAGAATAAAACAACAAAAGACAACCAATACTGACCACATGAAAAACAAGAGCTTCTACTATGAAATGAGATCCGGACTCTTATAAATATGCTCCTTTTGCATTTTATCCATATTATCTCTGTTTTTCATACTACTTATAACCCTCATGTTTTCTTGTTTGTGGTCCTAGAGCTCCAAATTTTGTATGTGTAAAAATAATAGGAGTTTCAAATTGAGCCACTTAACTATGAGAAAATGAAGCCATTAGCCAGCCTGGCCTCTGCCACAAAATAGGTGTGCACTTTTAAGGAGCGTCCTTTAGCCCGACTGACTAACATGATTATATTTCATACTTTGTGTAGAGTTCGGACCAAATTCATATCCTTGGAGTCTCCTGAAGAGAGCCTGATTATGTTATATTTAGTTATAACCTAATCTGACATTATTTTGGGAAATACTATAGAAGAATCACGTAGTAGACACTGTTTTCTGATGTGTAGTCATTTCCATGTAGAATCCCCATCAAAGGTCCTATGAGTAATTTACATAATGCAGTTTGCATATTTGCAGTAATCCATATTCTGTGGTTCACCAGTTCAGGTCTATACATCCTACAATCCCACCATATCTGCTGACACACGTCATTTGCCCCGACCACTCTGATCAGTCCTAAGATTCAAACTTCCTGGATCTAACAATCCCCCCATGTTAGAGGAGCTGAGAGAGAGCACTCACATTAGAGCCCATGTACCCGATACAGTCCTCGCCAGGCCCAAGACGCATGGTGAACATTTTAAGTATTCTGTGCTATTCTCTATGTACTTGATATATACTGTAGACTTAATGTGTAATGTGAATAAATCATTCTGTGTGACATTTTAACAGAACCACAACCATAGGCATCAGCTTCAGCCTCATCATTACCAGTGAATGTTTGAGAGAATATGGATGTCTTCATTAGTAAAGGCAAAAAGGTCCACAGTGCCACTGCAAATGTAAACAGGTATGTTAAAATATACCTGACCAATTCATACAGAGATTGACATGAAAATCTACGTGCGTAATTACAACAAAGACCATCTGGATAGCCACACGTGTCTACTTTCAACAAAGAATCTGACTTTGTCAGCCACCTCTGTTCCTTATAAATATATCCTTTCAGACTCTGGAGAGGTGATCAATAAAAATGAAGCTGTCTTAACATCAACACAGCGGAATAAATTATTTGCTCAAATAACAGTTTTGTGTTCATGTTCCCCAAGCGAGGGGTGGCAAACTATGGCCCATGGGACGCATTTGGCTTGTGGCACAGGTGTGAGTGGCCGGCCAGCTTCTCTTAAAAATCTACAAAACTCCAGCCATCATTGGGTGATATTCTGGATTAAGTGTAACACGCTGCCATGTTGAGTCATCCAAAAACAATGAAATAAGCTAAACTGCTATCATGCAAATAGAGACTGCCTGTAGCACTGCAGCGTGTGTGTTTTTAGATGCTTTTTGGTGTGCACTTTAGAATTTGAATCTGCACATGGCTGATTGTATCAGTGATGAATTTGGTTGGCAGTGGCACCGCTGAAGGCGGAACTCAGGGTGCGACTCTGGATCTGTGCACAGATCAGTATAAAGAGGGCAGTTTTTAAGTGGAAAAGAAGGAAGAAACCAAAACCTGTTATTACTGAACTTCCACCTGTGTGTTTGGTGAGATGAGCAGTAAAATACACTTACTGGCAATGGCATGCCAACTGTGCCTTTGGGCAATGTGTGTGCTTTTCAAAAGCTACATCATTGAGTGTTAAGAGAATAGTAGTTAGGATGACTTCACTTCAACTTTAGTATAGCACTGTTAATGAATCTTCTTCTGCGTTCTTCAGGCTTTACAGTAACAAGCAAAATCATATTCATTTTCTAAATTTTAAGGATCAGTGTTCAGACAAAAGAGAGGACTCCATCAAATATTCAGCTTGGGTTGCAATCTTTCATTATGAATTTCAATCTTGCCTGAGTTTTGTAATATTTTCCTCTCCTTTTGCTGTTGCAGCTGAAAGTAACTGAACTCCAGTGCAGTTGTAAACTTAAAAATAAGTTAGACTTCAGTTTTTTTGCTTGATTTTTACTGACTGTGCATTACCCAAGATTTGTTTCCAGGGGCCTCATATATCAAGCTTGCGCACGCACAAAAAGAGGCTTGAAATGTGCACAGCAACTTCCCGCGCAAAATGTCAGGGTTTAGAAAAGAGAACTTGATGGAGGAGTGTGAGTATATTTACGGCAACAATGACCCATGCATATGCAGCCTTTCCAAGAAACTGGAAAATGATGACACCCTTGATCAAGTGGGGAAATACAGCAAAATTGGCTAAATAACAACTCGTATGGATAATAATTCATATCACAAGAGCTGTTGTTCTAATGTGTGTGGATATGACAAACAAATTAAAGCTCAAATGTGATAAAATATGTGTTTTAGTTCCCTTTTAAGAAGACCAATGCTGCATATTTGTACTGAAGAACCTTTTCTTTCTTTTGGCTGTTTAGACTACTTTACTTCTCAGGGAACTGGCCAACAGGTCGGGAATAGCTCAGCCATGCTTCACTCCATCATTCCTGCTGCACTGAAGGCCTTTAACCAAACAATGGAGTACTGCATCTAGTTTTTGTATGGCATGGCTTCATCCATATAATATGTTGTTGCCAATTGAAAAAGGCAATTAACACCATAGTCTGTTTTCCTAATGTAATAAGACAGATAGATAGATAGATAGGGCACCTAGCGAGAATGAAGCTTCTTTTCTTAACCATAAGCAGTTACGTTCTTTTGACATGCAAGTTATCTGTGACAATTGTCAGGACTCCTCTGGCATGATGCCACATACAAACTCGGAGAGCACAGATATGTTTGGTTGCTCCTCTCAGTACACACCCACTCTGCCAGTGACTAGAGATCCATTTTGCCGGCGGAGAACGGACCTTTATTTTATTGTTTTTTTTCATTTCAGGCATGGTGTGGCTGGATCTTGCAGCATTTAAAGCAGCAGTAACATGTTGCTTTCAACGTATTTTTTTTGTTTGTTCTTTATTTCGCCTTATACAATTTCTTGTATTAGGAATTTGTTAGTTTTTGCATACCCCTTGGGGTCAGAGTGCAGGGTCAGTCATTCTACAGCACCCCTGGAGCAATTGAAGGTTAAGGGTCTTGCTCAAGGGCCCAGCAGAGTAGGATCTCTTTTTGGCAGTGACGGGGATTCAAACTGGCAACCCTCTGGATACCAGAGCAGATCCTTAGATGATCCTTTGTGCTCGAAGCTGACACCATGGCTTAGGCCACCAAATTGAGGTTCTTTGAGTGCCTCTAATTTAGAGACGAGAACTTCTGTCTCACACTAGGAGGCTGCTTTACCAGCCAATGAAGGTCTGCAGCGTTGAGATTGCAGATGTACTGGATGTGGTTGTGTAAGGGTGGAGGTGCATTTAGGAAAGCACAAGTTCAAGATGATATATGATTTATAAGCGGTAAGTTGCATAGAAATGTGCATACACTAAGGATTATAAATCTGATGTTTTTTTCCTGGCCATACGTGGATTTTCATGCTCAAAATCACACAAAGTTTTATAAATGAGATCCCAGGAGATTTTTCAGACATGCTCCAATAGTGCGTGGCATTATTGTTTGGTAGCACATACAACTGCAAGCTGTTCTGTTCACAAATGAAAATTGCTAAACCACAAGAAGTCTACTGACAGATACAAATCTTTACAATTAATCCATTTTTGATAATGTCCAGGACAGTGTCATACTGAAATTGTGGCTTTAAAATGACTCTCTTACTAGTCTTTAAGCATTTTTCTCAGCAGTTTTTAATAAAAAAAAAGTATGATAAGTAAACCATTTATTGAAGTGACTGTTTTTAAAGTTAGTTTTTGTTGTTACCATTTCCTAAATTGCCTGGGTTCATAGGCACACCTAGATTTTATACAATCCACTGTATGAGTCATTATTGACAATCGGCCCACCACCAAAAAAAAGTTTCCCACCCCCGTCCTTCGTGCTAGGACAGCATAAAGCTTAACAAAGGCCTGGCACGTGATGTTTGCCTTAATGCCAAATGAATTAATTTTTTAGCCAAAAGGTAAGAAAAGGCGGCTTTGGATTGTTCCTTGCAGAGGACATTTGATCTTTTCCAATTTTAAGTAAAATAAGACTTCATTTTCCCACCAGTTTATGGAGTGGGGAATAAGCTTCTTCCCACTGAGTAGGTAGGATAAGCCAACAAAGAGGCAGTAGGTTGTAAGATATTACAAGGTTTTGATATTTCAGGACAGAGTACTGCTCATTATTTGTTTTCACTTCAAGCACTGCTTACAGGGAACAAAACTCACAAGGCAATCAAACTTTTACAATTATGATAGCCAGGCTAGGCATATTTATGTACTGTACATACTGTACACACACAGCTGGCATACTGGACAATTGTTCCATGCTAAATTGATCTTTTTTTTCCCCAGCACAATTTTACATTGTGCGAAATACTCATTTCTGGCCAATACTCTTGTTCCATAAATCAGTTAAGGGCCGGGTTTGTCAGATCTGTGACTGGGTATAGTGTGTAGCCCAATCCCAGTCAAAATCCTGCCCCGTCCTACAAAATCTAACCTAATATTGATTAGTCCATTTCAAGCAAACTGCCACCTAAATACAGCTTCCTAGCCTCCAGCTGCCAATACTCGAGACAGTCACTCCTCTGATTGGTCAGTTGGCCTGGCTGGGTGGGGCTCAGTTCAGTTTTGAGAGTATTTTTTTTCACTCCCAAATGGATAAAACTCACTGAGGGAAGCCTTTAAAGTGATTTCTTCAAATAAACATGACGAGAGCCCATTTGGCTAGGTGTGTCATAACAGACAGTGAAGGGCCATGTCTGTCTGCATCTGCCAAGAAAAAAAAAGTTAAAGTTATTTGCACACAAAGAAGGTAAGAGACCCTGGCGGTATAGCCTTCATCAAATATGTCGCCAAGACGTTGTGTTTCTTACTTTTTTTTTTCAGCTGGGTATAACCTTTTAACTTTTTTCCTTATAAGACCCCTACTAAAATTTGTTATATTGCACTACCTGAAAAATATGTGGTCATATCAGTGTAACATTTATGTACCTTAAATATACAATGTATTCTTAAAGTAGTCTCTGATATATATTGAAAAATATTAATATATGTAACAAACGTATTTTCAAAATATTGTGTGTAAGACTTAACATATACTGTGCGTCTACTCCCATGTTTCAGACACCAAGTTATATGTCTTATCCTTAAACCTAGAAAAAAAATTAAACCTATAGTCTCCTGCCTGCAACTCACTAAAAGTGCAGGTAGTCAGCTACATCAGCATATAAGCTTCACTATTCCATGGTGAAACAATTCTGTGATTTCTTTGATTTTCAGGAAATATCTTAAGTATCTCACTGTAAGTACTAAACACTAAATTAGGCAAATTAACATTATTAAGGGATACAAGATGAGCTGCACCGGATTTAACTATATCCTATATGGGATAAACAAATTTGTTTGAGGAATTTTTGGCAGAAATGTGGTATAATATACATCTCTTCAATGTCTGTTTCTAGGGATAATGAAATCTATTGTCAGGATAACAACTCTAAATAAGAATAGATTAGGAATATTAGAGCATTGATTCTTAAGCAAACGTTATCCTAGTAAAACGTTGTACATTCTCAATTCACAAATCAAAATGCAAAGCAACAAGCTACACTTAAAATAATAACTCAAAAGCAACAATGTCAAAGAAGTCACAAAGCTCTTTAGATAGGATTTATTTGAAATCCCCTACATTTAGTTACAATTTACAAACCAGGTATTGTAGCGAGGACAGAACATTTCCAGTTAAAACCTTGTTATGCAATCGTCTTGGGTTAATGCTGCCTATAGAATTTGTACAGTAGCACAATATGATTTAATTTTGAACATATCTCAATATTAAAAACACACCTCAGGACTCCGAGTTCGTACATTTCCTGGAAAACCTTGGAAGTTAAGAAAAACTAACAAGATAAAATCATGTATTGCAAATCCCTTGAAATTAAAAAAAAAAATAAAAGCAACTTAACAGTCATGGAAACATTAAAGTGAATTCCAATATTCACATATCATAAGATAAAACATTCGATCGACATTGCACTAACAAAACATCCACATACATCTCTATTAATATCGCGTTGTGTTCTGTGTGCGAGCGCGTGCCCGTGCGCGTGCCCCTGAGCCAACTGCTAATAGATGATACAGTAAGTCTGCACGTCACGTTATTAGTGTTGAGTTAGCGTTAAAGTGGTAAATAGTTAGCAAGGTGAATTACATCAGAATATGGGCGAGTCTGTTTTGAAAAGCTATATAAAAGTAAGTTAACACTGTGAACCAAAGAAGAGCAAGGAAGCGAGTCATTTTGTTGGCTTTTTTGGACCTTTTGCGGGGCTGTTGTTCCATCTGACCGCTGCACCAGCGAGCTGCTCATGTGCAAGTAGATGAGCCAACAGTAGCGCTAGTGAGATAACTTCAACTCTATCGCCATCGTTGTGCTCATACTGTATGTGACTACAAGTGAATGTCGGAAATCCTCTGGGTGTGAAATGTGATTGACAAGCATTATTCGTACAAGTCATGGCGAAGACGTGGGTAACCTTGTTCAGGAAATGGTTCCTGATAGTGAGATCATAGAGAGTCATTTTAGAGTGGGGACGCCCTTCCCGTATACTGTACCTCATACATTTCATTCTCAACAATTTACTGCCTAAAATGTACCCGAATTATTTTTGTGACCCTCTGATTGCCTAAAAGCTATCAAGTGACTAGCACCCCAACTCAGTCAAGTTTTTGTATTTTTATGAGCGCTTTAAAGTTTTGCCTGATTTTTTCCCCATGATTTCTTTGTATCTTTTGCTTGCATACCCCAAAATATTGGCATGAGCCGGGACAGTGTACGTCACATGTATAATGTCACATTCGTTTCCAGAAAGCCATATACCGGTATCTGTTTTATAATGAAAAGCGGCCTTGCCTAGAATTGCATAAACAGTGCGTAGCTGACAGCGTGAGATAATTAGAGCCGGGCTGTAAAGAAGTTCTGGATTCTTGTGCTGATTGGTACTGAAAAAGTCTTAAAAAGTCCTACAATTTGAAATGTGCTTAACTGTACAAAATCTGTAAAATTTACAGCAAATACAAAAATAACTATATATTAAAATATATTGAAATTTACATCCTAAAATATCCATCCATCCATTTTCCAACCCGCTGAATCCGAACACAGGGTCACGGGGGTCTGCTGGAGCCAATCCCAGCCAACACAGGGCACAAGGCAGGGAACCAGTCCTGGGCAGGGCGCCAGCCCACCTCAGGACACACACACACTCCCGGGCCAATTTAGAATCGCCAATCGACCTAACCTGCATGTCTTTGGACTGTGGGAGGAAACCCACGCAGACACGGGGAGAACATGCAAACTCCACGCAGGGAGGACCCGGGAAGCGAACCTGGGTCTCCTAACTGCGAGGCAGCAGCGCTACCACTGCGCCACCCCCTAAAATACTTCTTACATATAACTTGTACTACTATTTTGAATATTACACTAAAATATATCTTACATATATTATAACTTGTATTTGCAGTGTCTTAAAAATCCATGGTAATGTATTATCCAAAATACAGTACATCTGATAGTATAGTATAGCCAGGAATGAATCGCCCCACAGTATGAGCTGACATCCCATCATACAGAGTGCAGCTTCAGAGCCAGCGTCAGGTGTGCCTATAAAAATAAGGACAGCAAGCCACTTATAAGCCATGTAAAGGGCAAAAGGATCCATTGTGGCACTTAAAGAAGACCTACAATAGACCTGCCCGGCTCTTCAGAGGAGCTGCTTAGAATCTCAAGGATGACTTCTGGGATAAGGAGTACCATTTTCAGCATCAGTATGGAGGGAAGACAGCTAAAAGAGACCACTACCTCTGTGACTCCACCAATGCTTCTCCATCAGCTAAGGTCCATTGGCCTAGGTGCATGAATACCTGCACAGCTTCAAGTTAATGGAGCTGAGAAAAGCACAAATGGCAGTGAGAGTCGCAACTTAAAGTTCAAGTGAGCTGTGTGAAACACTGCTGGTGGTACAACTGTGCAGACAATGGACCAAGCAGATTGCAGAGGCATTACAGAATAGCAATGGAGGGAGAGTCTAAAGACAAAATCTGAACCAAGAATAATGTTTGCAGTGTCAGTTCAGTGAAGGAAAACAGCCAAGACACAGGTTAATCTTCAGCTGAGGAAAAAAAGGTTTGTCTGCTCACTTGTACTCAACAGACCACTGCAGCATTTAACACCTCTGCTGCTTCACATGACAGTGTATCACTAAATATCCTGCTGTACCATCTAACAACAGAACGCTCACGATTCATGTTGATGTGCCTTCGTCACAGGCTGCACGACTGAAGTGGAAGAGAAGACCACCCTGCCATTTTGGTGAGTTTAGGCATGGTTTCATGGAGTTGGAAGTGGTGGCTGGGAACAGCAACTACAAAGGGAGGACTACGTAATGGCATTGAAGAGTTGCATCAGCCAGGGATTACTCGCCAAGAGTATGAGCTGAAATCCCATCATGCAAATGAGCAGCTTCAGAGCCAGCAGCAGGTGTGTCTATAAAAAACAAAAGCAGGTCTGCAATATTGTAGACAGTGTCCCCATCCACCGCAGCAATTTGTGAAAAGTCCCTTTAAGGATAGCAAGCCACCTAAATGAGCCATGTGAAGAGCAAAAGGATCCATTCTGTCACAATATATTTCAACATACTTGCAAGATATTTTAATAACATCCTGGAAGATATCATATTTTTAAATATATTAATAAGAGTAGTAATATATGTTTAAAAAAATATATTGCACATACAGTATTTCGTTTTCTTAAGGGGAAAGTGATGACAGTGCTAAACCCAAGCAATACAATTACAAAGATTATCAAATCATTTTATTCACAAAGGACAGGACCCATCTTTAAAAACAATGCTGCCAAATGCTTAAACATTTTTAACAGTTTAATGGTTTATTAAAAATGTTGCAGTTAAATAGGGAAGAATTGCTTACCAACTATGCTGAAGGCATTAACTTTGATAACGTTTTGAAGAACAGATGTTTTCAATGAGGGATTTGCACTGGCAATCAGAAGGTTGCCAGTTCGAATCCCGTAAAACTCCAAAAGTGGCCCTACTTTGTTGGGACCTTGAGCAAGGCCCTTAACCTGCAACTGCTCCGTCCTGGGTATGACATTAATCTGCATCCCGCCCTGGGGAAAACCTGGGGGGTTTGTGGCAGAATTGGCACTCCAGCCACCATAAAAAAAAAAAAACCTTCCACTGTTCCACTCCATCTGAACTAGTGTGGTGCTGAGGTGTCACCCATTGCATGGCTGCACTCGGGTCCTAATCTGGGATCCTGAGTTGGTTTGTCACGTGGTGGGTGCGGCAATGTGCTGTATCAGCGTCTGCTGCTAACCCAGTCTTTTAATACAGGTTTTCTTATTTTAAAAAAATATTTTCATATCTTACTCACATTTTTACAAAACATGGACCAACAGTTTTAAAATCACAATGAAAATACTTTCTGTATTTTTGGTGATCCCACCTCTATATTCCTGTTTTGGACACCCATTTGTTATCTTTTTCAGACAGACTGTTTAATTAGTTGATTAATTAACTTGAAATGAAATGGGTTGTGTGACATTCCACTGCCGTAATCGCGCACAGTTTCAATAGAAATAGACCGAGCTATTTCTGTTTATTCACAAAGGATTTAAAAACAGCCCGACTGCGCATGAAACCATCCAATCCGTCAACTATCGCCAAAGCTACTGGTTCAAAAAGGCGCCAGGCAAATAAAGCTTCGGGTAGGAGCGCCCCGCCTTCATGACGTCATGAACTGTAACCAACCAATAGCGTAGACGTCATAACAGCCAACTCGAAGCGCGGCACGTCCGGTTTAGGATCGTCGTCAAAACAACAAACAAACCAAGCCGAGAAATTTCAAGAACTGGGGGGTATTTTTCGTACGTGGATTACTCGCTTAGCCGGATGTAATTGTTGAAGATTTGGCCTGATCCTGGATCTGTCGGTTTTTTGAAACTCTTGCTGGAAGTGTTGTCATAGCAGCACATCCAAATCCTCAAACCTGCTCGGAGCAGGTTTGTTCTGCGTAAACAAGGATTAGTTTACACACGTAATCAGTGACGGTGCGTGGAAGTCATCCAGTCAGGGCTTCGCCGTTCATGAATGAGCGACCAATTGATATTGATGTGCAAATTATACGAAGAGAATTTCATATAAAGAGGGTTTTGCGCGATCGGCAAGATCCTTTATTGCCCCCGGAGGAAATTCTGTACGAAAGATACCGCTTTAGCCGAGGGGGAATATTGTACCTCAAAGATTTATTAGCTCCGTATATTCGAAGTCAAACTCGGCGAAGTCGGGCTCTCACAACCACACAGACAGTAGGCATTGCTTTGAGGTTTCTTGCAAGCGGCACTTTTTTATATACTGTAGGCGATGAGGAAAATCTATCTAAAAATGCAGTTTGCCAGGCAATTCGTAAAGTCTGTTTGGCTCTGAAACATTTCCTTCAGGTTTTCATTGTGTTTCCTGGACACCTGCGTGTGCAGACAATAAAAGAGGTGTTTCATGCCATTGCAGGTAGGTAATACACAGGCTAAAACACCGACAGTTCCATGAAGAATCCCACAATCAGCCTAACATTCTCATTACCAGGATTTCCAAATGTGATTGGGGCACATGGAACTGATCAGAGTGGAGTTTGATCAAACATTATTTGGAAAATGTACCTCTCCTCCTGATGAATAATCAGACACAGTGTCTTCATCAAATATTTGACCTTCGTCAATATCTCGTTGGTCAGACACAGGTTCAAGGGATATGACATTCCCTGCAACTGACCCAACAAAAAAGAGGGCTATATGGAACATACCAATGGCACACATGGAGGACAAATATGCAATGACCATCCTTTACCTGAAATTAAGTGACCACTGCATCCTGCCACTGGTTCTGAGGAGGAGCTTCCCCCTGGAATGCCCTCAGAAACAGGGCGATGGGCATTTTGCTGGAGAGCCAACTCTTCTGCAGGGGTTAGGTCTGGACCGCGTGGACCTCCACCTGTTTTTTGCTTGTCTGCCTCCTTATTAGCTTTAAAATTAATGTTTTTTATATTATATATGATTCTTTATGTCAACAATTCTTTAAATAGTTATATACCAATATATTTACCAGTTTGAAGTATATTCTTGTACTTCACTTTAACCTGTTCCCGTGTTCTCCTTGTGCTCACGTTTGATCTGGAATTATGACATATTAAATAATAATTAATCTGACACATAGGAAATGAAACGCTGCATTCACTAAGTACAATGCACACTACTTAGCGTTTAATTTTTTCGGCCACTTTTTGCCAGCCGTCTTTTCTGGTCTGGGCTGCTTTTGCAGTGTTACCCCTTGTGCATGTTAAATCTTGAAATTCTTCATGTCCTTCGAATAAAAGGTCTTGCGCCGCGTGTGTGAAAAAAAAATGGGCCCGTTCTTTCGTCATTTTGTTGCAGCCTATCAAAGACTTGCTGATCATGTTTTCTAGACTCGATATATATGGGCTTGTCACTCAGCGCGGGCGCGCGCATTCATCTCGTATGATTAGATCCAGCTCGACTAATCTAATACACGGCTGCGTTTGAAAAACCGACCTATCCCGGATGAGTGTCACCGGCATTAACTCATTCAAGATGAGGCACCTGATCTCGGATGGTTTAAGCGACGTACGAAAAATACCCCCCTGCTTAAAATTGAAATGTGAAAACAATTCAAAAAAAGGAAATAAATTCCACCACGTTGCAGACTGACCACATTAGGGGAAAAATGTGTAAATTGCAGGTCTGAATTCGTTATTTCTTACATGTTTTCAAAATTGGCGTGTAATTAAAGAGTGTGTGGGCAACGCGTGCACCCCATTGTAACTTAAACATGAAATATTGATGAACACTTTGAACCAAAACAAAGGTGAAAGGAATGCGCGCGCCCAGAATGATCGAGAACGGAGTGCCGTGGCTTTGCTTTACGGTTTACTTGTAAGATGTTCTGGCATTGTTTTCATTTTTATGTAAATTACAATTTAAATTGAATTGCTTCATCAATTACATTGTAAAACACGGCCTCGGATACTTTGAAAATCATTAAACGAATCTTTGACTGTCAAAGATGAATCTGGTGTAAGGTGAGTATGATAAATGAATCGGTCTGTTTGTTTGCAATTATTTACAAAAGCACTTTGCCTGATATTCCTGCTGTAATTGTGCTAAAATATAGAACCCTCAAATATAAGTGTTGTTTTGTGGTAGCCTGTAGACAATGTGTGTTATAGAACTGCCAATGTTACTTCCACTGATAAGGGAGAAAAAAGTTAAGCAAGAGGGAAACTTGACCTTTGACTCGTGGTGACACAGACTTCTTTAGGAGGTTACCAGTGGACGATTACGGGATCTCCGGAACGTGTCACCGACACTAACACCTGTCAGCCGCCTGCCTTTTACAATTATCTTCTCAATATTATTTCTTTTAAGAGTGTTTTAAGGAATCCTATAACCTGTCGCTGAACGAGGCCGAGCTATATGAAAACACGATCTCTGTGCCGTACGAAAGCGATAGGCGCTTGAGAGAGAGAACAGTTTTGACAGCGGGAGACGACGGCACGAGTATCGTTTAGCACATTAGTAAACATTAACATTTTATACAAGATCTTAAAAGGTAGTGAGATCCATGATATTTGATGCACTTGCTGTCTTTGTCTGAGTGTGGCTTCTGCCTTGCACACTGAGCTGCCGAGATAGATAAGGGCCATCGCAGCCACGAACCAGACAAAGCGAGCACGAGAAAATGGTTGCTAGCTCATCCAAGAAAAAAGCATTTTATATTGCTTTTAACTTTACATCTCTGAGCAAAAATATACACTCTAAAATGAATTGCCTAGCAATAACTGTAGTCATGAGGTTTTTTTTTCTGTACTTAATGTGTTACTATACATCCATAATTCTTCAGGCATTTTAGCGAGTCTTTCAGTGACAAAACTGGGTTCAAATGTTGCTTCCTCGCAGATAATCCCATACATTTTCTCGCCAGTCCTGGATGGATCTGCAAATTTTATACATTATCAAAGAAATGGAACATCATGGTCTATGAATTATTGACAAGAAGGGAACGCATATTCATGACTGGGATTCGAATTGGTTTGAACCACTATTACAAATTACAAAAAGGCAATATAAATGCGTCGTTACTTGAGTAACTTCACGTTATATTTTAGCTTTTAGGTCCTTTGATTTAAAGTTATCAAACGACAAAATCATCGTATTACTTTTTGTTATTTTCGCGTTACCCGTCCCCTCCAGACATACAAAATTCTGGATTAATTCAGTTATATAAACTGGAGAGATCAAAAGATTATGTGAATATAAAATGACGTTACCGAGATTAAAAGTTCAAAAGAAGACTTAATCAGTTTGAAAGAGACGGTCACGACGAGAGTAGAAACTTTCTTTTCTACATAAAGTTTTTAAGTCTCAAATTCTTCACAAAGCGCAGTGTGTAATATGATTAATAAACTTGCAACAATATATGGCCTTACAAAGGGTGACGTTATTTGTACGAGAATAACTTAAGCCATCAGAAGGGAAAGGGCGGTTTTAGAAAACTGAATGGATGAATATTTATTTTCTATTAACGCTATTTTATAGATAGATTACATATGTACACTGTATACATGTATATATATTGTTAATTTTATGTATGTGCATAAATGTAAATTTCAGAAATCGAATTTCCATTGTGACCCCAACCTGAAATATTTTAATCTGGAAATGGGCCAAGCCTGTGCCTTGTGTCAAGCTAGCCTGAACAGATATCTTCAGACATCTAATTTTTTTCACTTCATTCCGCCCGGGAGAAGCCTGAGCCCTCCCACTGGGAGAGCAGTTTATATCTGATACCCGGCTGCCCTGGAAGCGCACCTATGATGGCAGATCATTGTCCGCGATTGAGAATGGACAGGCGCATCGTACAGAAGAAAATAACTCAATCAAAGGTCAACGGGACGTTCGTTTGATTTTAATGCACGTCCGCAGTGGGAATCCGTGAACAAATAAGCGTATGAAGCAGTTTAGGAATGTTAACCTTTTCCTTCTGAACTCTGAGAGGAGTGATGTCCTCTCCAATTATATTAAAGAGCTGAACAATTGAAGGTGGGACGAGATACCAGTGATATAATATGAACTTCTCTCCAGGCGGGTTGTGGATCTTTTTTTCTGTAATTATCTGTTGGGTCGTGTCCAGAGTCAGCTCGTCTTGGTGGTAAGTATCACACGTGTGTGAGCAGGATGACCTTTAGAAGCACAACAGTGTCCTCCTAGGGCAGTGAGAATGTTCGTTGTTGTTCGTCGAGAGTAACACACGTTAACATGCCGCTTTTTGTATTATTATCATTATTGTATATATGGCACTACAGAAACTGCTCGAATCCCAGCTGCTCTGAAAAATGCACGGTGCATATTAAGTACAAAGGGAACTCGCGTATTCACTGCCGGCTTCAGTGGATTTGATTTAGCCTCCACAGGTATTTCAAAATAATAACATTATTGTGCTTCAGCGGATCCTTAAATGGACTTCACGTGCCCCTCACCACCCGTCCTGTAAATTTACAGCTGTATAAGAAGTACCTTAGAAACAGATCAGTGTTTTGCAGTGTTTGAATTCGCAGCAGCTCCCTGCACCCACGCGATGTTTACAGCGGTTTTCAGTAGACCGTCACTTTTTTACGTAAGGATGAGTTTGGGATTTAGGGTCTGGGACAAAGGGCCCTCGCACATTAGGCGCTCGTTTCAAGTTAAGCTCACATAGTGTTGCAAATCGAAAATGTGTTTTAGACAGGCGTGTCATGCAGACTAATTCCAAATGTGTTAACCAGACTTGCATACAATCCAAGAACTGTCCTCCCATCCGTCCTGCATGTTAGCAATTCTACCGTGTTACCATGCCGCACCCCGTGAGTCCGACGGGGAAATCAGAAAAGAGGAAGAGGTTTGCGATACCAATATTTCAGAATAAAGCAACACTGACGCGAGTACATAATGGTATTTTGATCAGAAATACAGGGTCGTGTTAAATGTTGAGTGCAATCGGTTTTAATGGACAGGGTGCTGAATTGGACAGGAAATCTTTATGATTCAATACTGGTGCCCCAGTTAACCAGGCGTACTTATCCTCGAGATGTGGGAGAAGACGAGGCAGATGCGCAAGAGTAAACCCGGGGTCATCGGGAAGGGGGCAACTCTAACTACTGCGCCGCCATACCTTCCCTCTCAATAGGCCCATTGCATATGACGTTTGAAACAAATTCAGAGTATTTTAGTGAATCCCTGTTTTCTGTTTATTTTATATTTCATGCTGTCTGACGAAGCACTAATAAAAGTCAAATGCTTTCAAAGAGTTATTCTTTTTAATCAGAACTTTGACACGTACGCCAGTTTATCGGATTGGACCTTTCCAAGTTTCAGCACTTACTGATTGGATTCGTCGGCCAGGATGTAGAAAGTGGCTGTTTCTGGAGTATTATTGTGACTGGTCACTATTTAGATAGATAGATAGATAGATACTTTATTTAGCGTGACCAATATCTGATTAAGTGCAAACTGTCAATATTGACTGAACGTCTTGTTCATTTTTGCATGCTTTGCTTGGGCTGGACGTGTTAACTTTGGGAATATGTTTTGGTGCAAATATTATAATCCTCAGGTGTGCTAAACCCAACAAGGTCCACTCATGCACACATCCACAGGGGCATTCTGGAGTCGCTGGGGATCTCTTAGACTTATTTTAAAATATTATGGAAAAGAATATTCTAGTATTTATGCAAAAATATGTCCGAGTATTTATGAATAGAATAACTCTTAGTGATATTGTTATGGCTGTGGGCGGTTTAAATAAAAGTATTTTCGGAATGAGTGTACCAGCCATTCTCCTCTAAACCTACCTGTGAAGAAAAAGTCCATAGAGAGGAGGAGAGAACGTGCAAACTCGGCATACACATGTAATTTTAGTGTTGTGATGTTTTTACTTAGACCAAGTGCGAACGAATAATCGATTTAATACAATAAAGAAGCTAGGCAAATCACGTTGCCATTGACCGTTTCGATGAAGTTCTACTTTTAAAGTGACTTTTCAGAGTGTACAGGCCCGTTGTAAGGGAAGAAGTCTCATAACGCGTTTTTATTTGTTTCGGCACCATGGAGGTTATTTTTTTGGATGTACGATAGCCCATTCCTCTACGAGTCAATGTAGCAGCCGTATTGCTTACACCGTGAAATGAATGCGGCTGTTCCCATGATGGCTCCTTTCCAGCTGTGGAAGAACTGTAGGACTTGTGTATTTATCATGTTATTTACTCATTCAGTGCGCCAATTCTTGTACCAGTGTCGCGGAGGCTTGTATAGAGTGACGAGATTTTCAAAGTTCCAAATCGGGATAATTGTGTGCTCGGAGCCCATCCTGGGAATGTTTAGAGCAACTCGGTTACAGCGGTGTCTTGCTGTTTTCACGGAGTCCAAGCCTGGCACGCCTCTAAGTGCTTGTGTTCTTTCCTCAGGTACATGGGCACCCTCGGCTCCCAGGTCATGTGTGATAACATCCCAGGCTTGGTCAACAGACAGCGCCAACTATGCCGCCAGCACCCAGCGATGATGCGCACTGTTAGCGAGGGCATGAAGGACTGGATCACCGAGTGCCAGCATCAGTTCGAGCATCACCGATGGAACTGCAACACACTGAACAGAGACCACAGTCTGTTTGGCAGAGTTCTGCTAAAGAGTAAGTGTCCATGTCCGCCATGTCCTTTAAATAGGGGCGCAGACATGCTCTATACGAAAAGCAACACGTTACGCTGCTCAGAAAATGGTTACTAGAAATGCTACGTTTGTGCGTAAGTATGTGTGAGAGTAAAGGTGAGCAACTTACTTTCGATGGTCGGTCAGTGAGTGTATTGCCCTTCTCTGTTCAGATTGCTCCTTTTTCACATCTTCTACATCCCACGGACTTTCCAGGTTGGGTTAAATGAGGTCTGTAATGCTCTGAAATGGACTGGACTTTCATCCACTGTACGGAGTTGCTTCGTTCATTACACTGTTTACATACAAGACAGATAGATATGGTTAGTATTGTTGTTTATCTATGGCCTTTGCGTGTATGCGTTGTGTATACTGCGTGTGTAAAAATATAATGCGTGATAATGAGAGTTAGGTGTGAGCCTACTGTTGCTTTTAACATTGAGCAGCATGGTGGTGCCGCTGCCTCATGGATTCGGTGTTCAGGGTTTGAATCCCACGCCTAGATGTTTTCTGTATCAAATATGCATGTTTCATTGTGTGTGTTTGTTTTATCTGGAATATTTTATTCCCACATTCCCCCAAAAGTGTGTGTGTGTGTGTTATGTAAATTGACCATATGCGAGTTGTGTGTGTATGAATGGGTCCCGTACAGTAGACTGGCCCCTGATCAGGGCTAATTCCTCTTTTGCACCTGATGTTGCCCTGATGTGGATGCAGTATGCTGTAGCCTGAAAGTACGTTTGAGGCTGTTATACATGTTCTATTTCCAGTAAATTCTTACAGTTTTGTCCAGAAATCCCAATAGCAGCTGGTCACCAGCAGAATCTCATTTGAAAATATCAACAGCAAATAAAGGATGAGCTAGAACCTGACGAGAAGGACCCTTATGAATATAGGCATCAGATATGTATAGTGGTATGTGAACTCTACATAACACAAAACATGCTTTCAGTCACATAGGAAAGGTTCATAGGGGATTTCATATCACTTCATTACTATTAATCATTTGAATTGTCGTTCAGTTGTACATAGTGCTTTAGCCATTTAAAAATGATTTGCTTCACAAATACTTAAGGAGAAAGGCTGATGATTTTTATCGCGTGATCACCTAATTATCTTTTTGATCCTGCTGCTCTTATCCAGTGTTATGGCCAGGAAACAAATAGCTTTATTAGAAATGTGAAATATAAAGTTTTCGTAAGAAGTACATACAGTAAGGTGCGATGTGAAACAAAAGTTGTCCTAAATATGAATAATCTTAGGTTTAATTTTTCTATGTCCCTTTAACTGGAAAAGTTAGTAGAAGAAATGAATGAATGATTTGATGGATGGATTTGTTTTTCTGCGGTGGGTTGGCACCCTGCCCAGGATTGGTTCCTGCCTTGTGCCCTGTGTTGGCTGGGATTGGCTCCAGCAGACCCTTGTGACCCTGTAGTTAGGATTCAGCGGGTTGGAAAATGGATGGATGGATTTGTTTTTTTTTTGTTTTGTTGCAGGCAGCTCTCTTGGTTTGATTTGCAATGCTAAATAGTGCTTTGTTTTGTTTAACTTGATATTGGAAGTGCATTATTCTTTTAAGTTTAGAATCTGAAAAGTGATGTTTTTTTTAATTAAACAGGCTGTTCAACTTTCAACAGTCTTTTAGGTATAATACCGTGATTTAAATTAAAAGGGGGTCAACATATAAATAATATATACAAATGGCAAAGTCTTCAGCTAAAATACAATAAAATAACAATGTAATCAAAG
The DNA here is from genome assembly GCF_900747795.2 of Erpetoichthys calabaricus. Lineage (NCBI taxonomy): Eukaryota > Metazoa > Chordata > Cladistia > Polypteriformes > Polypteridae > Erpetoichthys > Erpetoichthys calabaricus. The sequence goes on along the minus strand of NC_041394.2, from coordinate 260,996,859 downwards.
AAAATACAATTTCATTTTGACAAAATCCAGTTTAAAATATTTACTTGCAAAATGTCCCTTACAGGGTTGCTGGGAGTGTTAGCTTACATTGGAGGCATTCAGTGCATGGCAGGAGCCAATCCTGGACTGGACGCTAGTGTTCACTGCACACTGTACTACTGCTACTGCTGCTAGTTACAGGGCTCATCTCTATACAACAGTAACATGAAAACATTAGCCTTTTACTGTATGCTTTTGTTAAATTTATTCTTCATTGAAATAAGATGGGGAATTGACATTTTCAACTTGAAAATCTTACATCTGAAGAGGCTTAAAGCAGAGCATCAAGGTGGAGGCAGACTAACAATGAACCTTTTATTCCATATGGTGTCTTTCTATTGTGAATACAATCACAAGGTGCTCTTGATGTACTAAGCTAGAGCACAATTACATATATGCATCCTTTGCAGTGGGAGTAAAAGTGTGTTTAGCAGCTTGATGGATTAAGCCAGCAGTTGGTCTGTTTGTGTATCCTAAACAAGTTCAGTTTAAGTGAATCCAACAACCAAGTCCATGGATGTGTGAGTGAGTGCAGTCTGCAGTGCCCTGGCTACCTGTTCCAAGTTGGTATCAGCAGACTATACGGTAGCTCCACATGAACTTTTAATGGACAAAAGTGAGTCCAGGAAAGGGTAGATGGAAGTTGACTTGTTAAAGCAGTGTCCTTCCGTTATTTTTTTGGATGTCACTGATATCATCTCCATCTTATGATTTTCCTCAGATTCCACATAACCTTTGTTCCTAATGAAGGCAGTTTTGTGCTTAAAAGTTAAATGTAATCTCATTTAATCTTCTTTAGTAAAGTATTTGGACCTCCCATACTGAATCTAGTTCTTCTGAAAATCTGCTATTAAAAATACGTGATTGGCAGGCTTTCTCGCCAGTCTCATGAGAATCTACTTAGTGTCAATGTCAGTCTGCTAATTTAAAGCAATTGGGCCGTCCTGACAGGCCTGCGGGAAGACCAGTCAAGTGTGGCGTGGTGCGGTGTGGTGCAGTTTGTGTGCATCTTCTGAACAGATCTGCATTTGGATTTAAACAAAAGCAAAGCCGTGGCGAAAATAACAAATTTGGTCTTGGAATATTTTAGACATCACCAACTAAGTGACTAGCACTGGACTTCAGATTTGTCAGTGAAGCTGAAAATTGGTGAAGCTCTAAAGATTGCTCTTCACATAAAGATTTTAATCCTTTGATTCTTTGCCTGAAATCCCACAGACAAGTGTCGCTTACTCCAGCTGACTTTGATGTTTCATTTATCTCTGCTGTCTCTAGGTTAATTTGATTAGACAAGACTTTCCATGGTATTTAAAGCTCATTTTCAAAATTGTAACACTATGTGGTAACCTGAATGACAGTATGGAAATTTAAAGTAAACTCGGAAGAACAAAAAATAACTCTGGTTTGTTTTCTCTGAGAATCGTTTCTACTCAATGGGGTTTTGAATTTTGTTTATTACAACTGATCTGCCCTTGTAGTGCGCATTGTCATTTAATCAGTTTAACCATATGTTGTTAATTTAAGGTGATGTCTTTTTAAAGAGTGCCTGTTATAATTACAGCATTCTATATAGATATCTCATTTGAGTACTTTTTAAAAAATGCCAGGGTTTCTGCTACAGCTACCTGACTCGGTAGTTGGTCTCAGATTCTTCCAACTTTCTTCCCATTTAATTTACACCAAATATATGACTCCTACCTGTTAGTAACGTTAAGCACTGCATTTGCAGTATGTCACAGAACTAATAATAAATCAATAGCATCTTTCCAACCATCCATTTATTCATGCGCCAGTTTCAAGCCTGATTAATCTGAGGATCGTGCAGAACCCATGCCAGTCTCGTCAGCCCTGTATCAAAGGCAGGAGCCAAAGTTGGTAGCAATCCAGATGTTACAGATACAGGTAAACAATCATCTTACTAGAGAATACAGATTGCTTATAATAATCTTATTCAGTCATTTTCACTCTGCTTTTCCTTGTGACCGTCATACTGATGCCAAGCCAAGCTAGACAGACCAGGTCATCCTGTCTCTAGCATACTTTTCTACCTATCATTTGAATTACCAGAAGATCTTAGACCAGTTAAAGAGTCATTCAGGCCTTCCTGGTACCAGCAAGATCTCTTTGTGTGTTTAACACTTTGTTAGTGTCCACTGTGCTCCAGGGACATTAAATCTGGTGCTCACCAGTTGAACCAAAAGGGAACTGTCAACTTAAGTGTCTAAGCAGTCTTCTAACTATGGAGGTGTCTCTTCTCATTTAAACTCTGATACACTCTCCTATTGTAGTGCCTCTTTATCTGCGATGAGCTGCTTCTTGCACGTATCTTCATTGGTAAATTCAGGTCAAGACATTAATGTAACTGGGTTCTGTTTGTGGAATCTGTTACCCTGGGCACCTGGAAAACAACCTAGGATCTTCGCTCCACATGGAAAGTGGAATGAGATGTTGTAGCCAGTCAATTCTAAGGAGATTTTGGGTATTTGACTGTGAGAGTGTTCTTTCTCTGTAGTGGGCTTGCTCCATTTACATTCTGCTGCACTTGATCTTCTACCAGTGATCCATGCATGGTGCAACCCTGTGCCAAAACCACCTGAACCTGCTCATTTCAGTCTGCAGAAGTAGCAGCTCTGATCCAGGATAGTCTCATACTGCTGACCTTCTCATGCTTTCATTAATAATGTGGAGGTGTTTTCACTAACAAATCTCTTCAATGTTGGATAAAGTGTGGGTAAAGTGGACTTTTTCTGGTAGATGGATGGTTGTGGCTACCGTTTTGAAAAAAGAGGGACAAGAGGGATTCTTTCAGATTAATAGAGGTTGATACACCTCGGCCACCATGAGAGAGCCTAGAATGGAGACTGGTGTCTTGTTAAAATTGCTACAAGGAATATGAGGGTCTGCTGCTACTCTGCCTCATGTGATCCTTACATTTGTTTAGCAAGAGTTGTGTTCATATACTTGCTGTTAAGTCGACTGTAGACGTAGGACTTCACACAGGGGTGTGTCTTGTCACCCCCCTCCTGTTCTTCCTTTTCATGTACAAGATGTCAAGGCCAAGTCTTCTAGAGTGTCCAGTTTGTGAACCTAAATATGGCTGATGTCCTCTTGACTTCATCAGACTCTGATCTCTGCCTTACACTGGAATGGTTTGTACGCGAGTGTGATATGGTTGACATTAGACTCCACACCTCCAAATGTGAAGTCAAGGTGCTCTCCCAAAAAAGAGTGGCTTGTTCTCTTTAGGTAAAGGATGAGCAGCTGGCCCAAATGGAGGAACTGAAGAACTTCAAGTCGTGTTTGAATGTGAGGGGAAAGGAATTTTTAGACTAACAAGTTTATTAGTGACTGAGTGAAAATGTGCCCTCTGTGAATGCATCAAACACTAAGATACTGTATGTTCATTAGAAATGGTACAAATGTGCTCTTTGACCATATGGCAGACATCATTCCTCTTTTTCAAAATCCATCCATCCATCCATTTTCCAACCCGCTGAATCCGAACACACGGACAACTGGATGCTTGATGTTTCTGTTCAACTAGAAATAGCAAAAGCAAAATGTTTTGCGGTGCCAACTCAAAGCATTGCAGAAGTCTATCAGAGTTCCAATTAAAGTGTGTGTGTGAGTTAGTTAAATAGAAAATTGTAAATAGGAGTCTGGATTTGTGTTTGTATAACATGATTAAGCCCATAAGAGGAATATATATGGTTGAATATGGAGGAATCTGTGAGCCAATGAGTTTAGAGACATTTCAGGTCTTTTCTTTTACATGTTGATTTGGATAATGATATTGCCATGAAAAATGGCTAGTATAGATCAGCATTACTGGCTGTTAGGTGGAGCCCTCCTAAGTCAGTACACCACTGTTCAAACAAGTCCTAGACAAATGTGATAAGATAAAGCAACTTGGTACTTAGGTTGCATGCTCCCTTGCAGAGAGCTGAACAAGAGCCCAGTGCATTCGCAGGTCCAGATTGTGCTCATGTGGAGATCTTTTAACTTTCATGTTGCATTTAGAAAATGTAACGTTTTGTAAAAATTAAGTTTTATATTTAAAGAGACCTTATCCTTTGAAAACCATCATTTTCAATTACCTATTGTAACTCAACAAGCTAAAAAATGTCCACCCAACCACACTGGCATCTCATTTGTACTTCATAATTTAACATTTATTTGTCTTTTTGTCATGTATTTATTGATTATGAACGCCGAATCTGCGTGTCAGGAGCTACTCTGATGACTGAAACATCAAGGACGCAGGAGCAAGTAGAAGCCGGGGTATTAATGTTTAAAGGTGAGACCTCCCTGTGCTGTTCTGAACATCAGGTTTCATTTATTGCTCTTAGTTATAATTGATACCTTAATGTGCTCTTTTGAGATTGCTGGAAATGTGTAGAGCTGCACTGCAAAACACATAAAAAGAACAAGTGAGCCTTAACCTTCTCATACCTGCAGAGTATTTCCAGATTATTGAATAAACCGATTTAGACCAAGCCCAGTATTTTGTGAAGTAATTTAATAGGCCAAACAGAGCTTCTAGAAATGAACAGGACAATCTTCCATTGTCTTGTGTCCCTGCTGAAACCTGCCACTTGCGCACCTATCCAAAGGAGTGTCGGACGAATGTTCAGAAGAATGCAAGGAACACAGGACTGTACGTTTTGTGTTTTTACATTGTCAATGAGGATGAGAGCATGTTGGGGTTATCTGCAGACTGTGCCTTTGTATTACAAGACATCCAGGACGCAGTGGTGACATTGGTACATAATGCTGCTATAGCAGCAAGACACATACGCTTGTGTTCTTTACCTTTCTCCATGCTTAATCCAGAGAAGGTCTCATTTTCTAAATACTGATTACTTTTTCTTCTAATAAGTGGCAAACTTCCAAGTTTTATTCAATGGCAGTAGGTTTTTACTTCAATGGGGAAGGGTCTGGGCAAATTGCCAGAATGCTTGGAACTTGTCTCCGACAGCTTTGAACAAGTCAGCAATTGTAGATTTGTAGCCTATTACAGGGATGTTAATTCTTGGAAAAAAAATAAAATAAAAACTCAGATCCCCCCCCCCACGTAGTATTTAAGTTTTCTTTTTCTTCATTTAATATACAAATGTAGTGTTTGCCAGAAACTTTATACAAAGATAACACATTTTTGAAACATTAGCAAACAAGACGAAAGTAAAATTAGTAACATGGTGCCACCAAGTCAGTTTTTATGATATTAACACCAATAGGAAAAGTGGAAGTCTTTGAATATTAGTAGCCATATGGCTGCACAGGCCTTATTTTCTAGAGTTCAGAATGAGCCCAACACCGAATACAGAAAGTTTTATAAATGGGATGCTATTATATATGACTCATTATTGATTTGATTCTGATCACCAGAGTGAAAATATTTGGCTATTGAAAGTCAGTTCAGCAGGCCCAGATCTTATGGGAACCAATGGGTGGCCACACATTTTAATTGTAGCAATTTCATTTTTTTTTTTAAATTTCTGAATTCTTGCCATTCATGGCAGACTTTTACCTTACCACACATTTAAGTTAGCTGCACAGAGTCGGCTTTATTTTTCCTTAGTCATCTGTAGTGCTAGGGTGTTGTACCGTGTTAGCCATTATGGATGTAGTGAGAAGTCAAGCAAAATGACAGTTTATTGGCAAACTAAAAACATTACAGAAAAAGTTGCCTTGAAAGCTTGCATATTGTATTCTTTATAGTTAGCCAATAAAAGGTGTCATTTTGCTTGACTTCTCACTACATTCTTAGTAATCTAGTAAGTATTTATTGAAGTTGAGATTAGTTTACAGAGCTTCACTGCATCTTGTCATCCTTCTTGCTACATTCTTTCTTTTTGTTAAAAAATCCTGAAACTTAGCACAGCTGAAAAGATGTTTCCCGTGGAAGAGCATTTCATTCTTTGCCATTTATCACTGTGTCTCATGGAGACAGACTATATCTTATATCTAGTCCTAGATTCCAAGAATGAGGCACAGGAGGAATTTTATTTTGACAACGGGTCATGTATTCCCTTTTGGCTAAAAATGTCTGTCTGTGGGATTTATTGGCTTCACATGACCATCTAATGACACTGACTTCACTTGGTTCCATACTTTAAGGTCTGTAGTGTCCTTTCTTGGATTGTGTCATATATCTTATTTAACACTAGATATGTTTGAAAGTTAGTTGACTTTTATGCAACTTTCCACTGCTGTTCTTAGATTTCTGTATACAGTTACTAAAAATTAACCCATAACAATAGGGGTGTCCAGATGAAAAGTAATTGGTAATTTCAAGTTGGCCAAGGCTACCATGAGACCTTTTCCACAGGAATTTCCTGATCAACTGCCAATTCAAGAGCATGTGTGAACAAAGCTGGAGTCAAGTTCATGTGGAAAGTCAACCTAGCAAAATCACTCCCCAAAACCTACTGTAATTTCTGGAAATTTAGCACATGTTCCCATGTGGTAATAACAAATCAGGGGTGGTCTCCACTAGACTTTGTCATATACTCAGATATGGGGATGGATATTTGAGGAGTAAACTGCAAGACAATGATTATATTTTTATATTATGTACAACCCCAATTCCAATGAAGTTGGGACGTTGTGTAAAACGTAAATAAAAACAGAATACAATGATTTGCAAATCCTTTTCAACCTATATTCAATTGAATACACTACAAAGACAAGATATCGAATGTTCAAACTGGTAAACTTTATTGTTTTGCAAATCTTCACTCATTTTGAATTTGATGCCTGCAACACGTTCCAAAAAAGCTGGGACAAGGGCATGTTTACCACTGTGTTATTGAGTGTTGTTAAAAGGAAAGGTGATATAAGCGTTTGGGAACTGAGGACACTAATTGTTGACGCTGTGTAGGTGGAATTCTTTCCTATTCTTGCTTGATGTACAACTTCAGTTGCTCAACAGTCCAGGGTCTCCGTTGTCCTATTTTGCGCTTCATAATGCGCCACAGGGCAGCACGGTGGCGCAGTGGGTAGCGCTGCTGCCTCGCAGTTGGGAGATCTGGGGACCTGGGTTCGCTTCCCGGGTCCTCCCTGTGTGGAGTTTGCATGTTCTCCCCGTGTCTGCGTGGGTTTCCTCCGGGCGCTCGGGTTTCCTCCCACAGTCCAAAGACATGCTGGTTAGGTGGATTGGCGATTCTAAATTGGCCCTAGTGTGTGCTTGGTGTGTGGGTGTGTTTGTGTGTGTCCTGCGGTGGGTTGGCACCCTGCCCGGGATTGGTTCCTGCCTTGTGCCCTGTGTTGGCTGGGATTGGCTCCAGCAGACCCCCGTGACCCTGTGTTCGGATTCAGCGGGTTGGAAAATGGATGGATGGATGGATAATGAGCCACACATTTTCAATGGAAGACAGGTCTGGACTGCAGGCAGGCCAGTCTAGTACCCGCACTCTTTTACTACGAAGCCACGCTGTTGTAACACATGCAGAATGTGGCTTCGCATTGTCCTGCTGAAATAGGCAGGGACGTCCCTGAAAAAGACTTCGCTTGGATGGCAGCATACAGTGGGGCAAAAAAGTATTTAGTCTGCCACCAATTGTGCAAGTTCTCCCACTTAAAAAGATGAGAGAGGCCTGTAATTTTCATCATAGGTATACCTCAACTATGAGAGACAAAATGAGAAAAAAAAAAATCCAGAAAATCACATTGTCTGATTTTTGAAGAATTTATTTGCAAATTATGTTTCCAATTAACCTGTTCACCTGTGGAATGTTCAAAACAGGGGTTTTTTGAACATTCCTCAACTTTCCCAGTCTTTTGCTGTCCTTGTCCCAGCTTTTTTGGAACGTGTTGCAGGCATCAAATTCAAAATGAGTGAAGATTTGCAAAACAACAATAAAGTTTATCAGTTTGAACATTCGATATCTTGTCTTCGTAGTGTATTCAATTGAATATAGGTTGAAAAGGATTTGCAAATCATTGTATTCTGTTTTTATTTACGTTTTACACAATGTCCCAACTTCATTGGAATTGGGGTTGTACATTAAAGAACCATCAATGACAAAACAAATCAAATTAATAATATATTGAACAATTATTATAAAATTAAAGTTGAATAAATCAGACTCTACAGCTGCATGAAGAAAAGGTAAAATACCACTTCCAGTTAGCGGAAATAGCCGAAACGTTGATAGACATCTATGTTTTGTACCTAATACTTGTATGCAAAATTTGGTTGACCTAACTGAAAGTGTACTCTAGTTATTGTGTTTACACACACACACACACAATTCCAAAAATGGTATTTTCGGACTCGGGGAGGTCTAAAACGTCGAGATTCATTAATATCTTGAAATGGAGTTTTTGGAGGATTCCAATACTTGCCCTATACTTGGTACACAAGAAAGTAAAAAGGCAAAATGCCTTCTCCAAATGAGACGTGCTGAACAATTTACTATATATACTTTGGTTGCAATAAAATTTAAAAGTCTAATCTGGCCTGTTCATTTTAAGCTAAGGGTTGCTTGCATGAATTGTTTGACATGTGCCTTAAATTTTGATGTATTCTGAAATGAGGGAGCTAACACTTCATCCACAACAAGCAGTAAATTGTGGGGTCTTTCTACCATTGGCTTTCCACTTTTGCAGCTGCTATTTTCCACCAGAATGTTGCTCAACAGTTTGTTTATTTTGCTGTTAAATAAAATAACTTACTGCATCATTAGTACTCGCCCACAGCCTGAAGTAGGGCTGCTACGTGTGAATCATAGTCACTCAGGTAATTATGTTGCCTTGAAGAGTAGGAGTGAACGTGTGTGCTGGTGAATGTGCCTTGCAATGGACCAGTGACCTGTTCAGACCTGGCAATGGTCTTACTGCCAGGATAGACTCCAGCTTCTCCTTTGCTGTAATGGAATAAGTAGGTTAATGAAAAGAATGAGTGGATGCTCTGAAGTTTCCCATGAACATGTATACCTGTCAATGTGTTACATAAGAGTCAGACAAATGAGAGGAGACCCTTCAGTCTGTCAAGCTAGTTTCCTTATTTGGCTTTTTTCCCATTTATATTTATATATACAGTACTTTGTAAACCTATTGTGGAAAGTCTAAAACAGAAGTGCATTATAAATGGAGATGTCATAATAAAAGTTTTTGTCACTGCATTTAGTGTGGCCTGGCAAGTAAGGCACAATATCAGTTTAGTTCCTACCTCTGATTAAAAGTGAGACTTCGAGAAAGTCTCTTCACTTATCTGTGGTTCATGTCTAATTAAAAAAAAAAATAGTCAAACATTTTCACAATAATTCTGCACTTGTATATGTTCTGAAAATAGTTTAATTATAGTAGGTCTTTCTAAGTGGTTGTTACATTAATAGTAATAAAGTGAAAGCAATTTCACTGACACTGGACATTATTACATCTGGGTCCACTGAATGATATCTGCAATGCCCAGAGCCAAGTCTCTAACTAATCTCGGATCATTTTGCTTTTGTTATTGCTGTTTTCTCCAAAGGTTAACATATTTCACCATTCACTTGGTTCCTGCTCTATATTTCTAGCCAGTGTACACCTAGTAAAACCTCCGTGGCACCATGGTCTCATCTACTGTGTGTAGATAATACACCTGTACCAAGTTTTTATATGTGCGGCTTTTACATTTTACCTTTGTTTTGTTTTTTGTCGGAGTGAATTTTTAAGCAAAATGGGGTGTACAGGAGAAAGGATGACAGCAAATAATTTGTGACTGTGTTCACAGCAAGTTGAAAGTGTAATGAAGATATCCGTATGGACAAATGTGAAAGGCGTTCACACAAATGGGCAACCTGCATATTATTAAATGGTGCTTACAGGTTTTTTACATCCTTCTCACAGTATTTATACTGTGTTTAGATAAAAAAAAAGCCCACAGGACATGCGAAAACATAATTTCCTGTCAGAGATTAATATGATATATATATAAAAAAAATACTACTAGGTGGGCACATACAGAACCATGTGCCACTTACAGTACATAATCAGTGCACATGTAAATGGATGGGGAAGACCAATAGGAAGATTTTGTAGAGCAGAACCACTTCTGAATTCTACACAGTATTGAGTGGGGCAGAACTTCACTTGACAGGAGGGTACACCATATGTTGGCCTGGACTTGCTCTGCACAATGGTTGAAAAGTGCTTCAAGAAGAGCAAAGGAGTAAAGGCCCTGATTTATCATAGTTAGGAAACATTAAGGTGTGGCCATTTCATCAGAATGTTTAAAATGTCCTGGGACATACAGTATGCCATCAAATACAATATGTAAATCTGGAAGGCATGCCATTTCTGTATTAAGGGCCAGTGGGAAACAACCCTGCCAGATGTTGTGCACAATAAAGTAATAAGTTAAATTACAGAGGGAAGCTTATTATTAAAATGGTTAGAACAATTCTCAATTTTGTCTTTTTTTTTTTTTTTTACAATCATCTATCATATACTCAGTGTTGATATTGCTTCCTGTAGTTTATGAAGTTCTAGACCAATTGTCCCTGCAGTGTTCTCTATGCTCTTGGGATCGTGGGCTTATGTGCAACCTGAATTTTTCAGTTTAGCGGCGATGGGGCTTGAAGGTCATTGCTTGTATTAAAATGAGAGGTGCCTGGTGTTTTGTGTGTTTTTTTTTTTAATGGCACGTTTGCATTTCTAGTTTGCCTGTGCCAGCAAAGAGATCAATATTAGGAATGGTTTCTTTACATCTTGTTTACATGTTTGTTTGTTTGCATCTTGATTTTCAACTACTATTTAGGAAGACCACACTTACTTAAAAAACAATCCTCCAAAGAAGTATACATGTCGTCCTTCCACTTTCTGGAAAAGAATCCAGCAGTATGTTTCAAAGAAGTGTAGACATATGGTTAACATTAAAACTCATTCTTTAAGCTAGCAATACTCCATGGAATTCCCGGGTTTGGGAAAATGATGAAACCATACCTGTTAAGATCCCATACCATTTGTCCTGCCATTCATCCATTACGTCCAGTTCAGGCCTTACCCTGTCACTGCAGATTTGGAAGCAAACCTTGACAGGAAAATTTAGATTCACCAATTAGCCATATAGGGACTTCTTTGGGAGGAAAGAGGAAAGCTGCTGGGGTATTGGGGTAAAAATAGAGGGAAAACAGTCTGACTGTGGTGGGCTTTAAAACCAGGACTCAAACTGTGAAGGAGCAAACACTAACCAGCAAACTGCCTACAATTTTAATGTTTCATAAACTCTAACATATATATTCTGATCCTTAAACTGTTGAATCAAAAGTAATACCAAAATTCAAAATCTACGGTGTCAGCTCTAATTCCTGTGTAATAACAATTGTATAGGAAATCCATTCTGTGATTGTGTTTCTCCGTTCTTTTCCAGGTAGTCGAGAGGCTGCTTTTGTTTATGCCATTTCCTCAGCTGGCGTTGTCTACACCGTCACCAGGGCCTGCAGTCAGGGGGAGCTGGCCTCCTGTTCTTGTGACCCCAACAAAAAAGGCACCTCCAGCGACAAAAAGGGCAAGTTTGATTGGGGTGGCTGTAGTGACCACATTGACTATGGTATTCATTTTGCACAAGCCTTTGTTGATGCCAGAGAAAGAAAAGAGAGAGATGCCAGAGCCCTGATGAACCTTCATAACAACAGAGCTGGTAGGAAGGTATGCTAGGAAATTCTTTTTTTTTTTTTAATATATATATATTTCAAGAGAATTAAAACTGAAGTATGGAAGTATATTTGAATTCAAGTGAAGCTCGTCATGGTCATTCACTGCTCACAATAACTAAGAGCAGAGGATTTTATGAAGTAGAGGAATGAACTACACAGGTGGAAGTCATCCTATTCCCTTCTAATCAAATGAATGTAGACATTCAGGGACACAATGGTTTGAGACGTTTAGCAGTACATGATCATATAAAAGTTTTTTATATATTGTGAAAAATCCGGCATTGTTTTTGTTTTCATAGTGCATTCCCTCGTTCAAAGTACTCAAGGAAAATCAAATTTGTGCATTGGCTGATCTGTTTAGGTGAACATTTGCACTGTTCTGTTTGGGCTGCCTCGGAAAAATATTTTCTTTTATGGCCAAGACAAAAGAGTATGGCCTTTGTTTCCCCTACTTCTTAAAGAGTCTTAAACTATTAGTTGGGTATCAAGTGACAAATACTGTACAGGGCATGTGTTAACGTACAACTTCTCATGTCAGCAAGGAGAAGTGCTGCAGATATGTAACAGCTCTCATGTTTGGTGTCTCCAGGCGGTCAAGCGCTTCCTGAAATTAGAATGCAAGTGCCATGGTGTGAGTGGATCATGCACGGTGAGAACGTGCTGGCTAGCAATGGCAGACTTCCGGAAGACTGGTGACTACTTGCGGAGCAAGTATAATGGAGCGGTCCAGGTCGTCATGAACCAGTATGGCACTGGCTTTACAGCTGCCTTCAGGAAATTTAAAAGGCCAACAAAAAACGACCTTGTCTACTTCGAAAATTCACCAGATTATTGCATCAGGGATCGGGAAGCAGGTCAGTTATCACTGTGTCATAAATATGTACAACAAATACTCAAAAGTTCAGATACTTTTTGAATATAAACTTAATCAGTGTTTAGGGTTTCTTAAATTAGCCATATTTATTAAACACATTTTGAGGTAGGATTCACTCGCCCATAATGAATTTAAGATAAAATGTTGATGATCAGCACCCCTCCATTCCTGCTTAAAACAGTCTGGGCATTGTCCCACCTTCCTTCCTGAGGCATCACTCAGTTTGCCAGAACAGCTTAAAGTCCATGTGATAGTCTTTCTCCATGGCTTCTCCAAACTACCCATGCTTGAGATTTTGCTCTCAGCTGAGTCAGAAGATTCCACAGACAGCATTTCTAGAAAGGCCACCTTCTTCAGTCTGACAGCTCTCATCACCTTTGGTGTCCACCATTTTGTCCTAGTTTTCTGTCATGAGATTGCCCGACCACCTTAAGACCACTGCTTTTAGCAGCCGCTTCCAAAACTTCAGTCTTGAACAGGGTCCATTCAGACTCAATGTCCCCGACCTCACTCCGCACAAGTTCTTTCAAAGGTATGAGTTGAACTCCTCATAAACAGGGTGCCCTGATAATGACTGGCTGAGGCTTCCAACTGCTTGCCTAGGCTTCACAACTACAAAGTCTATCATCGACCTTTGGCCCCAGGTGCTCTAGTACCAGGTACACTTGTGAGCCTCCTTGTATTTGACTGTGGTGTTTATGTTGGACAATCTAAGACCAGCACAGAAATCATACTATCAACTCACCATTCTAGTTAAGATCTGGCTGGCTATTCCTCTCAGTCATGACCCTCCAGGTATTTCTGTTATTCCCAATATGAGCATTGAAATCCCCAATAAAGACTACTTTGTCAGTGGGCGACACCCTTTCATGCACCTCACTGACCACCTTTAAGAAGCCTGAATACTCCAAACAGCTGTTTGGCACATGTGCCTGGACAGTCAAGAGTTTTTCTTTATGTGGTTAATAGCCACACTAAGGCAACCCTCTGTTTACCAGAGAAAACTCCAATTGCACAGCCCTCATCCAGGGGCTTGAGAATGTCCCCACAACTGCCCAAGGCCTTTCATAAATAGGAACTCCAAAGAAGGAGAGAAACCACCCCTGATTGTAATGTTTGGTTTCAGAACCCATGCTATGTGCGAAGGTGATACCAACTATATCTAGCTGATACATTTCCATCCTCCACACCAACTCATGGTCCTTTCCTGTCAGAGAGGTAATGTTCCAAGTTTCCAAAGCCAGTCTCAGTTTCCAATAATTCTGTCCATGTCTTTCCGGCATAGGCCTGCCACAGAATTGGCATCTCTCCTGCCCCTCATGCTTCGTCTGGCAGGTGGTGAGCCTACAGGAAGGCTCTGTTTTTGGGCTATGTGGGTTTCCTGACCATCGGGCCTAGCTCCAGCAGTGGGTCTCGATAACCCTATCCTGAGCATTGTTGTAAACCTTCTTTGTTTGACATTTCAGCTCAGACCAGTTCACAATGGGAGACTCACCATGAGGACTGGAGTTACTGTTTTACTGCATGTCGCTGTGCTATTGTTTTATGCACACATAACAATGTAGGGCCAGACAGATCCTTTCATGCTTTAGAGTTATAGTTAGTTAGTTTTCAAATAAACAAGCACGCATTCTCAAATCCAGGGGAGCCGTGGCCTATGCTGGCAACATCGCGAGCAATATGAAAATTAATCCTAGATGGGAAGTCAGTTCACGGCAGGACCATTGAATAAACATGGCAGAAGAGTACAGAAACTGCATACAGCAAAACAGTGTATGTGATTTTGGGCTATACAGGAAATAAATGGTTGCTGTTGCAGTACAGGTAAAAGGTTAATGTGGTCTTCTGGGACATTTTGCATTGGTGAATTGAGAATATTTATAATTTGAGGTACAGTACCTGCCCCAAAGCAAGTGTCCCAAATAGCAATAACTCTAAATATAAAAGGCCTTTATGTCTGATTGATTGTATGAATTAATTTTATGAATGTACCTTCATTTTGAATTTGCTTAGCTACATGTCAGCTACACAAAAGGTCATTCCAGGATGAGCGTAGAGTATGAACCAGAAAAGATGTGTGCAGTGTCCTGCCCTCGAAGCACTCGCTATAGTACTCCAGTTCAGTCTCATTATTATATGTTCAGTAACAGCTGCCTGCTCGTGATTTAATGTCTGAGATCAGATATCAGGGGGTTTCACACCAATTTTAGAGACAGTAGAACCCTGCTGACCAATAACTGCTGGTGAAACCAGAGCTGATCTGTGCTAGTTATAAATTATTGCTTTGGACAAAGTATTAAACACTTAGCCATGGATGGTCTATGCATTCCATTATAAACCAGAGAGATTGTAGTGAGTAGCAATTCACTATGAAGTGTGGCCTTTGTATTAATTATGGCATAGAAAAATATTTACATAATATATTAGAACGTCACTGAAATGCTTCAATTTGTATTTATTACATTCCGTAAAGCATTGACACAGAAATATAATGTATAATATAATCAGAAATAAAGAGCAAGCAGACAGTTAATGGAATTGGGGGGGGGGGGGGGGTCACTGGCATATTAAATCAAAAAGAAAGTATGCTGTTCATATTTAAGTTTAGTTGCAGAGGTTTTATGGGCAAGTAAAAACAAACCAAAAGATGAATGGGAAATGTATACCAAATGATTTTTTTAAATTATCAATTCCAGAATAAATATTTTGGCAGTATTATTTCTAATAATTTAGCAGACCTTTAGGTAATTTGTAAATGCTTTTTTCAGCTGCTGTCACTGCATGTTATTTCGGTACCCCATTTTGTAGTTAAGGTAACTTTCTCATAAAGTAGTGATGCTTAATTCATTTAATTATCTATTATGAGAGTTGACATGGTGGAACTTAATTTACCGTTTGTATTGACTGTTTTTATAAGTGATTCATTTTATTCACTGTAATGGGGGAAAAGTAAATGCATCCAGCAGCTTCTTTCTTTATTTCAATGCTTAAGAGACTGACACTGTGCTGAGCAATAAGAAAAATAATCAGAATTTTTATTTATTGCTTGTAATATTCACCACGTGTGCATAAAAATGTTTTGTCAGTTTAATGAAGTTTGCATATAATGTCTAAAATATGTTTTTACTTAAAACATTTCCAGTAACAAACCAGATCTCCACGTGAATGGCTGATTTAGACTCCTACAAAACTTTCACTGACCGTTGAACCATTTTATTAAACCAGCAACAATGCAGGTGGTGTTTGGAAGCGGATTAACCAATCACAAAGTAGCATTCTTGCAGTTACCAATAGTATGTAAGAAGGATCGTCTGTTAACCAATCACCAGCAATCTACTTCTTGTGAGTTACCTCGAGCATACTATGTGCACAATTCAGCGTCTTCACTCAAGATGGAATTGAAGGTGATTCATCAAGGCTGGAAAACTACAATTGAAAGAGATGTTGAAAATGACAAACAATGTTTAGAAAAAGCAGGGAATGAAGGACACCACTTTTGATTCCTGGTGTCACAAATGAAACAAACCCAATGCTTGTTTCTGCAACTGTGGTGAATAAAATACTCAATTGAGTGTATACAGTGAATTCAGAACCTATTGAGACACTCATTTCCAGCACACTTTGTGTTTTAGATTTTAAGTGGATACATTTGCCATTTTTGCCCATCAATCTACACTCAGTAATCCCCAACAACAAAGTGAAATGCAATACAAATCAAAAACTGAATTCTCTTATTCATGTAAGTATTATCACCCTTAGTTTAGTACTTTGGTAGCAATTACAGCTTCAAGTCTTCTTAGGTAAGTTCTTCAAGCTTTGCACACCTGGATTTGGCCAGTATATTCCTTTCTTAAGGGCAGATCCTCTTAGGCTCTGTTAGACTGAATGGGAAGCATCTGTAGGCTGCCATCTTCAGGTCTCTCCACCGATGCCCTAGGTATTTAAAACTGCGCTTTGGCAGGGCCACTCAAGGACAGTCAGTGATTTGTCTCCTAGTCGCTCCTAAGTTGTCTTAGCTGTCGTGCAGAAAGGTGAACTATGACCCCAGTCTGAGACTGTCTGGACCAGGTTTTTGCCAAGGACCTCTCTCTATTTGGTTGCATTCATCCTTTCCTCAGTTCTGACCAGTTTCTCAGTCCCTGCCCCTCAGAAGCATCCCATATCATGATACTGCCATCACCCTAGAGATGGGAGTAGGCAGGTAATAAGCACTGCCTGATCTTTGCCAAACATGGTGCTTGGACTTTGGTCCAAATAGTTAAGTTTGTGTTCCATCAGTCCAGCCCAGGGAATCTTTTTTTTTCCCCTCATGTTTTCAGAGTTCTTTAAGTGCACTCAGCCACACTATAATAAGGGCCTGATTGATGGAGAACTGCTGAGATGGTCTTCCTTCCAACAGGTTCTACTATCTCAACAGATGACTTCTGACACCTTGTTTGAGTGACCAAGGCCCTTCTTTCCAGGTTACCCAGCTTGGCTGGATGGCCATCTCCAGAAAGATTCCTGGGGGTTCCAGACGTCCTTTCCAATTATTGAGGCCACTGTGCTCTGGGGAACACTTGGGGCTTTAGAAATGCTTTGATACCCTTGCCTTGATTGCTGCAGTTTTAATCATAAAGGTCTAAAAAGAGTTCTGGGAACCTTTTCGGCATGTTTTGTCCTAACATGCAGTGTAGTTTGTGGGACCTTCTAGGCGCGTACCTTTTGAAATGCTGTCAAGTTCTTATCACATCTGAAGGACAATTGAAACAAATGGATGCCTCTGACCACAATTTGGAGTGCCACAGCAAGGGTTGGTCTGAATACTTACATACAGTAAAGTAGGAGAGATGTCAGTTTTTTAATTTATTTTTTTTTAGTATATTTGCAAACATCTTTTCATTTTGTCATTATGGGTTTCTGCGTGTAGATTGAAGGTGAAAAATGGTATCTGTTTAAAATGAAAACTACAACAAAATAAAGTGTTCAAAAGGGGTCGAAGCACTTTCTGAATGCACTGTATGGAATCAATCGACTGGTAATGGTGAAATACTAGATGGCAATTAGAAGGAGTCTCTCACTTGGAAGATAACAAACAAACAATCCAGGAATGCACCGCAGGACACTGGTAACAATATACCACCATCAGTGAGGGGGGCCAAGCCCAGAGTGCGCTGTAGATGGTGTGTTGGGTTTTTGATTGTAAAGAGGAGCTGAGCTCCCACTTTTAATAATAATAATAATAACAAACGGCAATTCCATATTATTACATACAGTACTTGTCCTATTGGTAAACATTTTAGTGTATTGTTAAAAAGTTTTACTGAAATGCAAAGTAAATACCAGGCCAGCCTATAGCACCGAGTGGCGAGTCCACCAGATCTGTACAAGTGTGTTTGTTTCTGCATTAAGAATGACGTTCCAGTGTCATTTAATAAAGTAATGTTTGTGATTACACCGCACAACTGAATTATTAGCTGCAGCAGTACTGAGGCTCGCTCAACATGTGCGGTGCTTTCTAGAAGCTGAAGCTTGTAAAAGCGATTCGGGGGAGGACAGATTGCCCCCTCTAGCAGTGTTCATTAGTTGACTGGGCAGTGAAGAGTTGGTTTCTTGCGCAGTAAATGGACATTTTAGCTGCAGGCATTGTGAGGTGGCCTGTTAAACTGCTAGCTATGTGGCCCCCTCTTGTTCTGATCTGTTAGCGAGATTCAATCTTACATTTCTGGGCCGTGAGCTGCTGCTGGCTCATTGGCCAAGGCACACTCTGCCAGCACTGTCGTAGCCGGCCCGGTGGAGCCAGGACTGGCGCATGTTCAGCGGTAAAAGGAGCTGTCATTAAAGGCGTCCTGTTTCTAGATAAGCTGTGCTAGCACACGCCTGCTTTGCTTGGGAGGTCTCATGGACCAGCATCATCGCCTGCACTCAGTTTTGTTTTGTCTTGTGCCTTCTTCTCAGGTTCTCTGGGCACTGCTGGACGGGTATGCAATCGAACATCGCGAGGAGCAGACAGCTGTGAAGTCATGTGCTGTGGCCGAGGGTACGACACGACCCGTGTGACCAGGATGACAAAGTGTGAGTGCAAATTTCAGTGGTGCTGTGCTGTCCACTGCAAAGACTGCCAGGAGACCATTGACGTGCACACCTGTAAAGCTCAAAAGAACATCGGCTGGTCCGATCCAACTTGAACGGATTGTTGTTGGACTTCTATTATAAAAAAAGGAAAAAACAAAACAACAAAGATTTAAGGTTTAGAGAGCTTTAAATGCTGGAAAATAAGATAGCGAGTGTGAGTAGAAATGGGAGCAGCACTCAAGAGGCCAGACTCTCCTATTTGTCAGATTTGCTGCTTTTTGTTTTCTAGAATGGTCTATAAATTTATTTAAGTAAAATAAGAAAACAGACTGCAGTCTTAGCAAAAAGAAAAAAACATACTCGTACATACAGTAAAAAGATTGTTCATTTCTGGCTGAGGTTTTAGAAATTAAACAAGAAACAATGAATGAACAAACTCATCTGCCAGAGAGTTTCCTAAGTAATGTCGCAACTCTTTAATGGTTTATACTGGTCATGATTCTTCACATTTCACAGTGGCGTAACAAGTGTATGCAGCGACTCTGTGATTCACGACAAGTAATCATTTAAGAGGCGACCTGCCCACAGAGTTCTTTCTAACAATCACAACCTTCACCTTTGGTCAAGTCCAGAGAACTGTTTGGTCGTCTGTTTCACTGCCTTTGATGGTCATGCCGAGGGGGTTCAAATGACCGATATCCAGCCAGAAGACACCACATAGGCAGAGAATGAAGGGGACCATCAACTACAATGGCACTTGGCTTCTTTAAACTAGCACACTCCATCGCAACATCTGACACAACTAAATTCCGATTTCTTAATTTTGCCCAGTGCTCAAAAAATTGATTATTTATTTGGTTGCATTGTTCAAGCACTTCAGTAAAGACAAAGAATCCAGAAATGTGGAGTCCTTGTTAAGAAGTAAGCCCACAATGCCTTAATAATCAAAAAAAAGTAGAGTGCTGGGGTCCTAACTGCTAAAAGGCGGCATTTTATTGTCCGCGAAACATTACAGGGCCGCGTTATTAAGAGTACTAGTGCTGAGTGATGTGATGACAAAAACTAAACATCATGAGGATTGTTAACATTCTTATTCCACATTTATGTTAAGAATATTTAGATTAGGTTACCATTGTTAGCCCAAGTAACACTCGCAGGCCACTTGGCTAGTGATGTATATTTCCAAGGGACGATTTCAACCCGACGTATTTAGAGAAACACCAGTAAAAGCAAACACGTTGGATTTGTTCAGCTTAACTCCTGCAGCCTCCAGTCCGCTTCTTCTAATGTTCATTAATCAAGTAACATTTTGTCTGGCTTAGGCACCCACACTTCTGGTAAACAGAGCTGTCCTCAGTATCATGGCCACACCACATGGCCTTTTGTCTTTGAGAATGCCGCTACTGTCATTGATCCATTTATTTTTTGGGTCACAGTGAGGTTTCCAAGTTTTATGGAGAATCAAGAAAATACTTAATACTCACTTAAAATGTCTGCCTGTCCAAATTCATTCGCTCCTGTTTCTCTGTGGAACAAAGTGCTGTTTTAGGTCAGGCGTCCACATCTTGCACTCCTGTGTATTGTTCCGAGATGGCATGAAACTTGACATTGAGGTTTCTCATCCACATTTGCTCGTTTCTGAAAGAGGCAGCATACACTATCAAACACAAATGCTAGAGAAGTATAATTCACATCTTTTAGAAGTGCAGCAGTGGGCCATGAGCACCATAGACTAGTGGCTCCCAAACTGAGCCCCGGTGTGGCTGCAGGTTTTTATTACACAATCAGTAAGTCATTTCAACCCTAATTGATCTCTTTTAATTATCTGGTCTTTTTGCTCTTCTATTATTCTGCATTATGAATAGCGTGATTTTTTCATTGATAAGAAATGTATTCTTTGCAGTAGCTTTAAATGCTTACCTCTCTTTTGTTGTTTTGCTATTAATTTGCCCGTTTTTGTGTAGTTCCCGCCCTTACTTGCATAACAGCATGCAGAGCAGACATTGTGGCAAATGACACAGAATGCTGAAAGGCTGCGAACACTTCAGTGTACTCATGAGCAAAGAATGAGTTCAATAAGCAGAGCGTCTGGAAAAGCAGAATGAAAATTAGGATTATGATGAAAAAATACTCACAAACCAACTTAAAAAAAAAACAACACTAAATTATTCCCACTTAATTAAATGCTTAGTACATTCTAATTAAGTTGCCAAAGTTCATTTTGACGTTTCTACATTGAACCCAAAACACAGAAAGTGTCAAATAGCAACCTTCTTGAGTAAGCCAGGGGTCCACTTAAAAACAGAAGTTGGTTGGAACAAAAACCTGCAGCCACTGGGGGATCCTCAGGACTGGGAAGCACTGCCACAGATGTATCGCTCTCAGGCTCAAATGGGGCGTTTAAACCAGTCAGTATGAGATATGAATGAAATTGGGAATTTCAATCTTAGTATTCCAAGACCTGGTAGATGGAGAAGGGCTCCTTTATAAAGATGGTGATGTCCTTATTATTGTAAAGGCAGAGAGGGAGCCTCTTCATTTTCTGGTGCCACTCAGCCAGAACAAAAGACAATGATGGATTCAAAGCTCAGGTTTTCAACTGCTAAAAAGATAGAAGACAACTTCAAATAATTTAAAATATGTTCTAAGGCCTTACCTTTCATTTTCCACCTTTTAGGAAGCAAGGGGTTTGGGTTAAACATGAAGAACAATAGAGTGTGCAGTGGGAGTAGCGATCCTGTAAGGGTGAATGGCAGACTTGTGTGCGTTCCATTCCTTGATTGTTTCAACAGGAGCAAACAAATTGTGTGCCCAAAACTGGGGCTGTTCATAACCACTGCCATCTATTTCTGCCCTGGGATGGACCTTTTGGTTTTTCTTTTTTTCACTGATTAGTAAGCAAACATTAGAGTGAATGATTTACATAAAACAGTGTCATATGATTCTTCATCCAACTTATCCAGGAGATTTGATGTGATGTGACCACTAATAGGCATTCCAGGGATGTTTACAGTAAGTCACAAAGAACAACGTTAGTAAGCGTTGCTGGCAGGCTGGGGCCCTGTTCCAGGTCTCTGGGGGTTAACCTCTGCCAACTTCACTTGTCCTCCTGTATCCTTAATGCCATGCAGACTGGGGTTTCCCAATTGTGTGCGAGTGGCTCCTCATCCTGCCTTGTACCCATTGCTGCTAGGATAGGCTTAGGCTTCCAGTAACCCTGAACTGGATTAAGAAGGTATGAGCGTTTTAGTAAATGTGTGCCATACTGGGTATTCTGATCGGCCCTGTCCCAGCTCACGGTACTGCACTGGCTCTGCTTGGCTTCAGCTGTGTGGACCCCGACACGAATGTCAAGAGCCGGTTTATTGTTCACATCAGTGAACATTCAACATAAGATGGCTGCTTGGCTGGAGCCTTTAAAAGTGCTCAGAGTGCAAATAAAGAGACTAAGAACTGGCAAATGAGCTCATCAAGAGGGCCAACTTTTGTTAATATCAGTTAGAAAATCAGACAAAAAACAAAACAAAACGAGTATTAAGTTAAACAGTGCTTCATTTCCACACATAATTTAGTCCCTGAGTGTCGTATTGGCTGGAATGTAAACCTGCAGCCCCCACTGGATGGATTTTACCAACCAGAATGTGGAGAAGACAGACGGGGCACCCAAAACACAAGAAACCCTTCCAAAAAAGGTGCCAGCCCCCCAGAGTTGGACTGGGTTCAGATGTAGGTTGGATGTTCATCAGAGCTCAATCCATGCCAAAATGCCAGAAATTATAAATATTTAGCTGAGACCTCAGTTTTATGTTTTTTTTGTTTTTTTTTGTTGTAAATCTATTTAAGGTTGTCAGTTCATTTGCACTTAGTTTCTTTTCTTTTTTTTGGTGAACTCTCGACACTTTGTATCCAAGTGTTGTTTAAAGTACTGGATGCAAAAAAAGCTGGGGGTTGCGTGTAGATATTCAACTATAATGTTTTGCTTTGTTTAGAGTTCTTATTATGGATTTTTGCACGATAATGGCTATTTATTATTATTTTTTTTGGTCTCATATGAACTAGCGAGTGAAAAGACCAAACACATTTTTGGCTTTCAACAGTTACAGTAAACACAAAGAAACCCAAGAGCCCAGGATGAGCACCCAGAACCTGCTTTCATAATGTCGAGTATTCTAAAATCTACATCTCCTTGCAAGTGTTATTATGTGCCATTTAATAATGGAGAGATGCACAGTAGAGCAGACCTTTGCATGCAGAATGAAGACTTTTATCTTAGTAACACTTGACACATTAGAGATCCATCAGTAGTTACACATGTTACACATACTGTTTAACTAAGAGTCAAAGCAGCCATCCCCTCCAAGCTAGCTTAGTCTAATTCAGGGTCATGGCGGGCCACAAGCACTTCATGAAGTGTAGTATGACTTGGTTTGGTATGCAGGCTGAAGTGTCAGTGTAACTACAAAAGGAAGCACAAAGCAGACCGCGTCCAAGTCTGGGAACAGATCTTGTGTTCT
Organism: Erpetoichthys calabaricus; assembly: GCF_900747795.2. NCBI lineage: Eukaryota > Metazoa > Chordata > Cladistia > Polypteriformes > Polypteridae > Erpetoichthys > Erpetoichthys calabaricus. The sequence goes on along the minus strand of NC_041394.2, from coordinate 260,973,733 downwards.
TGGCTCAGCCCGCCCTGACACACAGTCAGCATAATGTCAGCACTCTGCGTTAGCCTTCTTTGCAAAAACTGATTGCTGTGGTGCACATTTCTCTGATCAATGTATATTTTACTGTTGGGACCATCTTTCTTGTGTACTTATACTTATCACAGATTGAATGTATTATCAATAAACCAGAACTGTAAAGCAGTCATGCACATTGCACAGCCTGTGTATATCTGCTAAATTTTGAATCGAATGTGTAGAAACCAAACCTTAAGGCAACATGCATTGTAAAGGACGCACACACCAGCAATGTCTGTCACGCACAAAAGGCACTATAAGAGATATGAGGAGCAATGGGTGGTGGCAAGCAGAGCTTCTCCTGTTAGAATCTCCCCACAATCCATCCCAAGTTGCACATTTTGCACAGTGATAACTGCCAAGGCTAACCCTGGCCGTCTGGACTACAGAGAGAGGCCCTGAGGAGTGTGAGTTCCATGAACTGTCTGCACAGTGACAGGCTAGAAGCACTGCAAACCTGTGCCACTGAAGAAACACACACGACTTACTGCAATACACAAAAGAAACTTTATTTTTGTTTTTCTGAATTTTTGCTTTCTGAAGGCAAAATATAATAGAACTAAACGTCACCTTTTTTGTACAACAAAAACAGGTTTACATGAGAACTAACAAAAGTCATTTGATTGACAGTCTTTATCCCTTTCTCCATCATGTGTTCCGTGTAGGCCACAAGTGACATGATCTTGGCACAAACACCATGGCAGTGGCTTGAACAAAGTCCCTTTAGTCTTCTTAGATCCTTGTAAGCTGATGCCAAAGGCTAGAAGGCAGAATGCTCTCAACCTTTTCCATCACAAAGTTTAGTGGTGCAAACAGGGTACTGAGAAACTGCCAAAACAAACACAGAAAACACGTGTAAGTACAGAGAGGGAAGAGCACAACAAGTGTTAAGGACCAGTAAAATGTCGAATGAAGGACAAGACAGCATTGGCATTATGGCCTTCTTACCCAAAAGCCCATATTCTTCCCCACAATGACAACCACTGTGAGTTTGATTTCTTACCTCTGATGCTGTAGAAAGAAAGACTGAGCCCCCATCATGCAGTGCAAGGGCCTAGTTTTGCTTTGTTTACTTCTTTGTGAAAAGCAGAGTGCAGCTCTTTAAACAACCAGTCTGACTTGTCAGATTGTCATTAAGTCCTCACCATTCACCGATCACCCACAAGGCATTCAGGCAATGCCATAAAACACAGCATTGGTGGACAGTGAGTGGGAAAGATCTCCTAGAAGACTCTCTTGGCGCCATTAGAATAAAGTCACCATCTTTCAGTAGCTAAAGCTGTAAGTGGCAATTCAGATATAGAACAAAGCTGTTTTGATTCTCATGGGGATAACACAATGGGAAGGCAGAAGATGAAGCACACGTTTCCCCTTCACTGCCATTGGGACAGAAATGAGGAGGTCGGGCCAGACCCTCAAACCAGGCACATTCATGACAGGATAGGAATAAACCATTTCACGTAATTTTTACATTTCAGCCTGGGGTTCCCTGTGGTCTTGCAAGTACAAGTATTAATTTTGGCTAACCATTGCTTTTCTAACATCCACTGTAGTATAAGTTAGTTTAATCCAACTTGTATAACACAACAAATGTGAGACCATTTTTTTTTTTTTATAGACAATATGGCCTACTTTATTTTGTGAAACTTCATAGCCCTCCACAGTGTTTAGATAATTGGAGCTGCAGCCCAAGGCTTAGCTTTGGTGCCAAGACTCCGATTCCACTCTCAACACCACCTTATGTTGTCTGCCTGTCATCAAGCGTAAGTTACATCTGGCATATTTTTGGTATTGTGCAATTCATTATTTCATACTGATTAAATATGTTGAATCACAAACAGTTATTTAAGTGACTTTGAATAGAAAGCCGAATGATAACAGTCATCCCAAGAGTGCAAGCAGGTATCGAGGCTCTCGTCTTGCCAGCCACACCAAGCCACTCATGCTGTGCATCACAGAGCTGACATTTCCATCAGACACAAAAATTTGTTCCTCTCCAGAATGCATTTGCTGTAGGAAGCTTGTCTGTCGCATTTCACAAGTGTACGGAGATGATACACGAGTGGGAAAGGGGCAGCCCTGCACCTGCTACTGTCTTGGGCTCACCCCACGCGGAGAGGCAAACGGAAGTGAAACTTTCTGCAGGCTACGCAATGCTGGACTTGAGCAGCACTCTGCAAACAAAGTGACGGAAGCAGCAGAGGACTTGTGGATCTTCTTTTTATATTCATGAACACAAAATGTGCTCAAACCACACCACATTCACACATGGCAGAGTGGCATTTAATGTTTTTAGAAACCATACAAGTGCGGCACTTTACCGGGGACATGTCAGAAAGACACTGAAAGTACCCGTTTAAGTGATAAAGAACAGCGCCAGGGGACGTATGGCGCTCTCGGCCCACTTTGATGGCTCTGCACTCCTCCTCACATGCAGTCTTTGTTTTTGTTAGGCCCTGCGTTCAACTTAAAAGAAAGTGCTGGCTCGCGAGAAGATAATTGCCCAACACCTGGCATTCTTCCTGTGTAATGCAAATTGTGTGCGGACTTCTGCATGTTTCTTAACAATTTTATGTTCGGCTGTCAACACAAAGGCCTGACAACTTTTGACATATTATGGCAACACTGGCAATGAGGGATAGGGGCCAAATTATATGGATTGTGCAGAAGATGGGCAATGAATCAAAGGTCAAAGAGCACTTGGGTTTGGATAAAGATTAAAGGTAAAGTAAGCCCTTTAAAGCACTCCTGAACTTTACTTAATCATCCCTAAAAAGTAATTATGCATGGATGTGATCGTGTGAGAATGTGTAGCAAAGTGCAAAGCTGGAGTGTTGGTCTGTGTGTGAATTTGACAGAAGCAATGCACCGACTCCATATAAACATAATTATCTATCGAAAAGTAAAGGAACATCTCCAGAACTGCTTAAGGGTCGCAAATCCCAGCATTTGCTGCCAAATGTACGACTGTGAGTGACTAGCAGCAGCAGGAGGACAGTCTATAGCTAGAAACGTCACAAAGAATGAGTCCCCAGCAGTCCCTAGCACTGGAGTAACCCACTGATAAACTGAATGTCGACTCTTCCTGTAAAGAGTTTGTGTGGATGGCCAGTCAAGGTCAGCATAACTTTCTCAATCAACATCCTGTGGTGGAAAGATCATGGCAGAGATGCAGGCACAATTTAACGAGAAGCTTTGGCATTTTGTTGCAGAAAGGGGAAGCTTGGCCAGTAAACATATAATGTCTTTTGAAAGACAGTAGGATCTAACACTACACATCAAAAGAATTGGTCCAAATGAGAAGCAGACACCAACGTTGACACTGCAGAAAGAACCTCGAAACAACAGTCAAATATGCTGGTGAAGGTGTCACAGTTTGGGGACTTGGACGCCCTGGAGTGACTGAAGAAACCCTCATTTCTGCTTGGTATGATGGCATTCTTTCAGGTGAACGAAGCATAGCTGGGTCATGCCACAAGACACTGATCAGAGGCACGTCTACATCAGAGTGGCTAATGAAAATGAAGTCAAACAGTCTAGTCAGTCGTACTCTAAACCCCTCTGTGATGTTATGGCTGGACCTGAAAAGGGAACCAAGCTTAAAAACTATCAGAATAAGTGGAATTCTGTAAAAAGGACTGCTGTGAGACCGATCCAAAATTACAGGCATACACATACTCGGTGAAAGTTGAACATTTTTTTTTAGAGGCACACTACATCTGCCGCCACCATTTATGTAATTTTCAAATTGTCCCACAGTTCATTTCCAGCTTCTGTTGATACACTGGAGTTAGATTATGTGGTGACTTCTCCATTTGCTTCACACTCCTACTAACTTACAGCCTTTCTATTTATTTATCCTCTTACTATGTGATTCTATGAAAAATGCAACTTGCACATTGTTATTACCGTAAGCCCTCTATTTTAGTTGATCTCACTCTTGCAAATGTCAGTTGCAAGACACAAAATGTGTTCAGGTGGAGATCTGCCATGAGCCAATTCAAGTCATTTCTACCTAAATAATGCCCTCTTCTAAGAAGGACACCAGTGCTGCACACATCTTTAAAAGTGACAAGTCACATCAAAGAATAAAGAGAACTCCACTTTATGAAGCTCTCACAGTTGCACAGAAAAAAAAACATTTCTGGACAGACACACCCATCAAAAGCAAAAATAACACTTGGCTGAGCTGCAGAAGACCACAAATCAAGAGAAAGTTGACATGCACTGATTGATTGGAATTGGCATGCACTGCAGAGAAATGCCGTCGGCTAAGTCAGGGAACACAAGCTAAGAAAACGCCTAATGTCTGACATCACTGCAGCAACTGGTAAAAGAAACAAACTTTTTAACTGCATGATGTGACCAGTGAAGATGGTGGACATCTGAATTGCAACATCCACATCTTCAGCCTCTCAGCAGAGCAAGTTCTGTTTCTCACATTTCTCTTCAATAACACCCTCACTGTTATCTATGGTATCTCCTTCCCCACCTCTTTTCGGGGGTGTCTAATCTTTCTCTTTGTAGTAGACATGGTCTGAGTGACCCTTACACCTCCTCAAGCACATGTAAGGTGTACACCACTAACGTGAACTCATCCCATCACAATTACAAGGCAAATGAGCACATTATGTTACGTGAACAGCTGGTGAAGCAAAAGAGGCAACTAGAATTGTCCACTCGGAGAAATTAAAAACACATAGGAGGCCACGTGACTGAACCTGATCTCAGAACCTTGTGTTGGTATGCAGACAGTCTTTTTAAATTAATCTACTTCATGGCCTACTTCATGAATGGAGATATGCGAAGACAATGAGGTGTGCACCTCACCCAAAGAACAACACTGGCAGGATACAACAGGAGGGACAGCCATAATGTACAAATCAACACAAATGACCTTTACTAAATGTGTCACCGTTTGTTTGCCCAGATCATTCAAGACTAGGCCCTTACAGTATATGCCTACTAGAGTAATATAATATGAACATGCAGCAGTCAACACCACAAACTGAAAGGGACCAACCTTAGAAGGAGCACCCATTTACTTGACAATTGTAATTCTGTGTTTGCTGTTCAATTCATGTTAGCTACTTCAGTGGTATGTTGGTCAGTCTGTTTCACTGTTGTGTCTTTGTCATATCTGTTGTGAGGGTGGCAAAGTTAGTGCCAGTTAGTGCTGCAAACCATGGGCTCAGTCCTTGGACTGGTGCCCTGTGCAGGGCTGTTTCTTGCTTTGTGCCCAATGCCTCATGGATAGACTCTAGCCAGGGACCCAGATTTGGCCCAAGTAGGTTTTAGAATGTAATGTTGTCTTTGTTATGTGGGTTCACAAGTATATAAACGTGCTTTCATCAATTCTGGAGTACCTGTCACTGCTCACAATGTGCTGTGAAACGGCTTTGGAATGCTTGTAGCACAGGCAGCCCATTACCTGTGTCCATGTGGCATGTCATGGTAATCAGCAATGCTGGTCTGATAATCCACTTTGGATTCTCAGAGTTTGGCTGCTTGCGGAAAAAAAACCCCACAAGTGTACAAAATGTGCCCCCAAGCCACTGCCCACTGGTATTCTTTTATGTAGTACACGGTCAAGTTCACACCGACCACCTGACACTACAGTCAGGGTGGGAGGGATGGATGGATGGATAGAGGGACAGATACATATTAGTAATATGATGATATATATATAGTTAGTAACAAAAAACACAAATATCATTGGAATTCTTTTTGCTTACGGTAAACACAATTTTGACAACGCTTTGAATTTTGTGAATAATTGGGAAAATCTTCAGATTACTTATCACCATCATTAAGTCTAGAAATTCAAGTAGTTGTCAATAATTATATTATCGTAACATCAGCAGATGAAATGCCTACAGATTCATGAGGTAAAACAGAACCACACTTCCCTGTACTTTTAGCAGCTGAACGCATTTATAGCCCATGACCCTGCCCAGGTCACCCTCACATCCTGCACGACTCTAGACCGTTATACAGAGTGCTGTACCTGCAGGTTAACCTAAACCTGATCTCACAGACAGAACAGATAAGGGCTTTGCGTCCACTATGGCCTACAGGTCACTACATGTATATGGAGATCTTCAGAGTGCACAAAACAGACAGATCATCCGGGTCATCACAGTCCGGTCCACATATGAATGACCTTCACATGAATGCTAAGCTCATCTCTGTGCTTACACACATTCAGATGTTTTTGAACATGGCCATCTGCTGCAGACAGATCAGTCTGGAGTGGGACTCTTTACAGGGTTGATCCTCCCTTCATGGCTAACTAAATGCCATTGAGCAATTAGACAAATTGTGGCTTATTACCAGTAACCATTTAAATTAGGGACCCGTGATTTGCCAGCTGGAGTTCTGAAAATGTAATAATTACTTTAGCCCGCCTCCTTCATGTCTGCAACAATTAGTTTGTTAACCACCAGTTGTAAATATGCATTGGGCACCCACAACTCATCTTCTGCACTGTAGGCTCCTATTTATTAAAGGATTTAATCACAATAAAAGATATGTGAGGGGATACATAATGGCACGGAGTTGAATTGTTTGGCACTGCAAGGGGATTCCAATAAAAAAGACTCACGTTTGCCATGTTATCATTTATTTTGTGGACCTGCATTTCCCTCTATAGGGGTTAAATAAGGAAATAATTATTTTTTTTAAAATGAGCAAAGTCACCGTAAATTAAATGATTCTGATCTCAGGCGCTACAATATTCATTTGGCTTAACACAGGAATGGTTTAGAGTTTTGAAATATACCTTTTTCAGGAGAGATCAGAGATCACACAATCTCAAACATGATCTGAAACATGACTTGGTGGAGTTTTCTTTTTCTAATTTGATATCCGTCTTTTTACTTTCAATTTTGTTTTTATTTGTCATGTAACAGAAAAATATGATACAGTAAACTTGTGAGAAACTTTTCAAATAAAAATGTGCCAACTCCAAAACAAAAAAGATAAATAAATCGACTGGGATACCCTCCTTGGAATAGAGAAGCACTCAGATCCCAGCAGACAACTCAAGCAGGGACACCACAGCTTAATCTTGAAGAACAAAGTCCTCGTGAACAGAAAGAACACGAGACTTGGCATTGAGCAGCGTGCATGTTAGGAGAGTCTGAGACGATTACTGCAGAAAACAGGATTCAGTAAGTTTACTTACAGCCTTAGCAAAGACCCCCATTAGTTCTGGAAACTGGTGCGTGAGGAGTGCAAGCATCGCTGTAAAGGAACACAAGCCTGCTGTGAAAAGGATAAAGAAAGGGAGTTCTTTCTTCGGGTAAACTGAAACTTCATGAAATGCTGCATGGGAAAAAGTGGAGAAAGAAAGGACACATTAAAGACTGGATTGGCAAGGAATGATGACTTTATTGATTATTGACCAAGAGTGTTTACAGTAGTTTTCAACATAAGCAGACTGAACAGGACTTTGGAGACTTTGTTTGGGAAATTAAATCTATAAACAATCCAGAAAAGCACTTGACTCTCCACGATAAAATAACATTGTTTGATTTTCCAAGCCAGCATCATCTTGGTGTAGATCACAGGGAAGTGTAATAGTAAGACAAACATGTGAACATTTAAGATAAGAAAACATGGCATGCATATTCTTAACTTCTTGCAAAGCACTAAGTCTGCTTAATGTGAAAACTGCGGTTTGAAAACAACGGATTGGCTCCCAAAACATCTCAGCATGCTGTGTGGGACAGGACATTTACTTACATGGTAGCAGCTCCCTGTCTGCTGTCTCTGTGCAAATGGGGTAAGGGTAGAAGAGGTGACCCTTTTCTAGAGGATAGGGGATCATTCGAAAAGCTGGGAAAAGATAAAAAAAAAAAAAACAACAAAAAAAAAAAGAACGTCACTGATTTAGGGACAATGTACTGATATCCAACTGCAGTGTTACTCTCTCTCTCAAACAACTCCACCATAAATAATAATTCTAAAACAAAAAAACGTAAGAGTCTTGGTGAAAAGTCTTTAGTATGTTTAGATTACTTTGAAACTACAGTCTGTGCTATTTGAAATATTAAAACTAAAACATTTTTTCATCAACATTCTTCCATGCTACTATTGCCTTGTAGTTAATTATTTTTATGTACTGTATAAGCGGATATTTCACTAGAAGGAAATGTTTTAGTGAAGCTGTGGGCTACTGAAGCTGTTCACTTGCTGCACTAGTCACTGGATTGCCGTTCTAGTCTGGAGCCAAGCTTAGCACAGTGTATGATGCCAGGAAGGTCAACAGGTAAGAACCAAGACAAGAGCTCTCAGGTAAATGTGCTTGTCTGATGATGGGATAGCAGAAATGTGTACACAATGACCCTTTAATAGAAGCATCACTATAAAAGTTGATATATACAATAGTGCGTGTGTGCAGGTTCAAAGCCACCAACTTCTCAAACACTGGGAAGCTAAAAATCATGGGATACAACGTAATTAATAATTATTCAATGTGGGTGTACTCAAAAGCCTACCACCGATAAAAGGCATTGCTTAAGTGCAGGGATTGGACGTTTGTATAAAAGACTCAGTTACAGATGACTGCAGTAACGCTAATCAAACAGCATTAAAAACTCTGACGCATCTGAGGGGCCTGACTGTGGACACATCACGGAGCAGGGGTTTGCAGTGCTTGGTGAAGGATACTGGTGGCTGTCTATTTCAATTTATAGGGAATAATTGTGCCATTTCAAATAACAACAAGACTGATATAAATTGAAACTAGTGTTTCCAGTGCTTCATTTTTCATAAAATCAAAACTAGCCACAATAATAGTAATGTAATCCTCCATATGGAGACAGAGCACAATAACATCAAACAATCAACACAGCAATATGACAGTAATGCTGAGTGTTTAATGCATTGAATGAAATCAGTCTTTAGCCAAGTCCAAATATAAAAGTATCCCAAATGGGCTTACTTTAAAGCTTGCGTTAAAACAAGGCTGACCTCATCCTCCATTGTTCTTTATCATCTGTGATCTGATTGATAACACTCCTCACATTTTCTCTTGGCTCCCTAAAAAAGTCCTTTCCAGCTGGATTCTCAATTCAAAAATTCTTTGATGCCATGTGTTGTGTTGTTGATATAGCATACTTGGCATATGCTGGCATGGACACCGTAAACAGGAATCATGAGTGTTTAAAGATGATTATTGTACTTCCATTGCAGATTATATTGTGCTAGTCACTTTATTGTAGGAACCTAAATGAAGTGCTGCAGCAGACAGGAGACTGTCCTGAAGTGCGTGTGGACTGGATGCCTGAATGGCAGCAGCTTGTTACTCAGGGATAGGGAGTGCTGCCTTCCGCAAGCCTTGGGAAGATTCAGGAATATGGGCAGAAACTTTCAGGAAGAGAAAATAAACAGTAGGTTCATGCAGAAGACAGCACCTTCTCTTTGGGGGATCATGAAGATGATCAGAGATGTTCCTGTCTAGATCCTGATGGGCATTTATTATCTTAGAGACCACAGAAAATATCCCCAAACATGGAGAAAGTATGATTAAGGCCATTAGGCTTTCCAGATTATGGATTTAGTATTTATCACTGTTAAGTAAACATGGCTAATGTATGCCTCAGTCTTTTGGTATTTGTTACACTGTATACATTTTGGTTCATAGACCTCTTTGTAAGTTTGTTACTGTGACCGTGGGTACCTTAGGCTGACGAGTCAAGGACTGATCTGAGTTCATAAGTAGCCTGTAGCAACATACAGACTCAAATGCATCTGGTATGAACTTCTCAACTCAACTACCGTGACTTCTCTCTAGTGTTGCTCTAGAACTAAAGTATAAATAACATAGGGAGAATCCCCCAATTAATAATGGTAGGCTGTAGCTTGGCCTCCAATTGTTATGGACTTTAAGCTGTTCATCTTGTTCAGCCTAAGCTCAAAGCAAGTAATTCTCTCTATGGTGCCTTTTTATAAACAAACAATACACAAAAAATAAGTCTGTTCAATCTGTGATTTGATAAATGTACAGACCAATCTACAATATTAAAAACAAAAGATATTTTAATAGAGTGACAAATGTACTACAAATTCCAAACAGATTCACAGCCGAAAACATGACTGATTTGTTCACCATGAACTTAAAAAAGCACATTCTGTTATCAATGAGGCTCTCAACTGGGGCCTTTTTGCTTTATTTGAAATATCACTTTCCACCTTTATTACAGTATATGCTGCTGTACTCAATCTGTCAATCCATTGGGATTCTTATTTCATTCAACTTTAATTCACTGCACTGAACGTATCTATTCTACAAACTTAAAATATAACACATCCTTTTAGAACAGAACAATGGTAATATTTGGGCCTGCTGTCCATAATGTTATTTAATTTCTTAAACTTCCAAACTGGCCATGGAGGGAGAAATACAAGACAACAGAACACACCAAGTCAGCTTCTGTTCTACATGACAGGAACTGCGCCACAGCATGCAGAGCCACTTACTTCCTTCCCAAGTGCAATGGAGAAGATTTAAAGCTCCTTCCACCCTCTTCCAGTGTTGAAGATGAAAGAATGCATATGCTATTGCTTCACTGTCTCCTCTTTTCAATATATGTTCTGGTGGCAGTATTAAGCTTTTCATTTCTAAAAGGTACTATCAGGGGTTAAAAAAAAAAAAAAAAAAAGAAAACAGTTTAAGATACAGTGTGCTGATCTGAAACACATCTTGCATATTTTCCTACTGTCTTTTGTCTTCATTTTACTTTGTCTTAATTACAACATAAGAGTGCTTAAAAAATGTAAATCATTTACATTGAATACATAATATAAATAAGCTAGAGAACTGAAAACAAATCATTGTGACTGACACAAGACAAAGAAGTGAACAAAGTGTTCAGGAATGCACTTAATATCAGAGTCAAATTCACCTGATCCAGCATTTCTTGCACACGTTTACTGTTGTCCTCTATGAATTGTGACTGTATTAAGACCCTAAGACAAACATAAAGGTACAGTCTGTGGGATGGGACAGCTAGCATAGAAAGTTGCAAATATAACGGATGTGCTGTCTGTGCAGCATGCATTATGCACTTCAGTGGGTAATATACTCTGTCGGTCATTACTGTCTAGCAGCGTATTAAACATGGGTCAGCAGAACGTTTTCACACTATATTCTGTTGACATGGTGTGACCCATTATGTCAAGAATCACATTCCAAAATTTATAAGCAACCTTTCTTAACCAAACTGTTGTAAGTTGTCACTTTGAGGCAGATCTCTGGATGGAAGAGTATTCAGCTAAACAATGCAGAAGAATGGCACAAAAGAGTTTCCTCAAAAATGGTGGTTCTTGTTCATTATGACTAATATTGTGCTAGCCCACCAAGCTCAAGCCTTATTTTGTGGTTGCTTTTGGTTTGTCTAATGATTGTTCCTGCCTTCTGCCCAGTGCCTGCTGGGGGTGGGCTCCAGTCTCCCTATGACCCTGCTCAGGAAAAGTAGGTTTGGAAAAATATAAATGGGTGGATGATTTATGCTCGTCTATGTTAGTAGAATGTGAAGAATGTTTGTTAGTGGTTCTGTAGGGTCTTTTAAAGAAAGCATTTTCAATGCTGAAAAAAACTAAAAAAGGACTGGTTCGTTTTTGTTGTTTTTGTCTTTAATACAACAATGCACAATAATGCAAGGAGACTCTCTGAAGAGCGGGGCTGAACACTGAGCACCAGGCGCAGTCTAAGAGTAAACAGATCAGCTCTGCTCACCTCAAGGTGACCATGTGCTGGGCACCCGGTGCATATTGGAGACCACTTGTGCAGCGCTTTCAATCAGTAATATGTGCTAAAGGGGTCTTTCTCCAAGCACTTTGATAAAAGTCACAGGCTACTTGATATCTTTAAAGAGTCCACTATGAAGAGATGCCACTCCCTGACAGAAAGAGACAAAGGTGCAGTATCCACTCATTTTTGTATTGACCTGTCATGTTCACCGTTGCACACCTGCCACTGTCCAAATGATAAAGCTTTAAAGAAAATGTAAGACAGACAGAAATGTTTACCATTATACATAAAAGATGCTCCTTTTTAACAGATATTGTTCACATTTACACACAAGGGATGAAACCTAGTGATAAATAAACCATTTCCTAGTTTTGACCAACTTGTGTCCCCTCAATTAATTCCTGGTTTTTAACTGTGAAGACAGTTACAGTAGCAGAGTAATGCTAGATATCGTAAAAGAAGGGTGTTAAGAGACGTGAAACACACATCTCAATTGTTTATTTTTTTATTAGCAGTGCCTGCAATCATCCTGGGATGACGAGTTTGATTTTATTTTGAAGCCAGTCATGCCCCATTTAAAGGGAATCTAAAGGAAGTTGTCTGGCTGTGTCATTGCACCAACAGGAGAAGACTATTTGGGCATACTCAATACAAATATTTTGAAATTAACTTGCACTGTTCTCTTTGAGATTTTATGTATTTATACAAGTTACAGATGAATATAATCTACAGCACAGCAAGCATATCCATGTTTGAAGCTGCCACTTCTGGAAAGCCACATCCACTCAGTGTTCTGCAGTCTGGAGGGTGGCACAGTCATTCCTGGCAGATTGGCCTTGATGTTGTGTGGACCCAGTGCCATCAGTGGACGATAGGACACTTACTGTACACATGGAACACTGTTAAACTCTCATCAGCTTGAATTCACTACCCACATTTGACACCAACCTAGCAATACAAAGTCAAAAAGAAAGCATGCATCCAGAAGCAGAGATCTCTTTTTTTTTTGCCTGGAAACCAGCATGTCTGATGAACATTTCTAGGTTTGAAAGTGATAAAAGTCTGAAGGTCTGTTATAACCATGAGGGCTACACCTCTGACTTGCTGTAAAAAAAAAAAAAATTACTGCAAGGAGTTGGAAGCATGGTGGTTACAATCATAGGAAGTTGGCTTGCACACACTGGATGTCATTTGTTGCATTCACTATCACATCTGCCACAGACCGCATGTCAATGCAGGTTGTGTTCGAAATGCTATCGGGCTTACGCAGGCTGATGTGGTGTAAGGTAACCTTCAAACAAAAGCTCTTATGAGGCTCTTGCCTAACACCAAGGGTGCACAGAGTGTTCATTTTCAAACACGTTCTACTTTACATTTCCAATTCAAGATCCTTATTTTAAAGCTGCTGCTTTTGATCTGCGCAATGTTTCAGTGTGCTGAAGAGCTAATGTGTGACTTGATTCCCTCACAGTGCTTTGGGGTTGGATTAACATCAAAGTTTTGGCATCTAGGCAGTGACACGTGGGGAGAGATTACTGCATTTTAATTCCAGATAAAACTGAATTGTATTTTTCTCTACAAAGTGCTGGAGTTGTGACTTTAAATACAGCATGTCATTTATAAACTGTGTGTCAAACTGTTATACATAGCTTGATGTCACTTAAGTAGGTATATTTTATATATATATATATATATATATAAAACATTGTTCTTATTTAAAAACTAAAATCAAAACAACTTTCCAAGGATGGAAAGAATGCTTGTATTAAGTATGTATTCTCTCAGAATTGGTCAAAATACGGGAGGGCCTTCACCGCGTTTATATACACTAAACACAGAGATTTATCACCCTTTGATCACATCAGTATACTTAAAATGGTCCGCATTCTTGAGGCACAAAAAGCTTCCTAACAGATAAATTGCATCACCTCAGGGTATGGATTCCTGTTGACCTCTCAGGTAGGAGATGGGAATTTAAAACCCCTGCGTTAAAAAAAAGCACCTAAAACTCTGAAGAACAATGGAGTAAGAGTTTTCTTGCTCCCTTTGGATTAATTAATAACTGTACAAAGATGCCACATATACATAACTAAACAGGTGAAAATCTACAAGAGCGTTTCGAACATAAGGCAGTTGACTACTCTCACATTTTATACAGATGCCATTATGCCATTAACAGGTCATGTATAAAACAGAGTTACTCCAAAGATGCACACTCTTTATTAATGCAATTCCCTAAAGGTCCTGATGTTGTGTGTGTGCCTTACTAGAAGTATCCTGTATATGGCCGCTTTTTAATGGTGCCCCTCACAATTAAACATCTGCCTTTTAATTAGCACCTGAGAAACACACCTGATTCCCTGTGTTTTATTATATTCAAAAATAACTGTCCGAAATACAACTTTTAATAAAACATGTTCTCATTCTGTCTACCAAAATGACACAAAGTAAATCAAGATTTTTTTTCTAATCATTTTCACATATTTTGATTTGTTAAAACCAAGGAAAATGAAGTGACTTAAAAGGGTCAAACTTCACAAGCACAGCTCTTCACTGCTTCATTGTGTGATTTAAAAAGCACACAATAAAATTAAGTGAAAGCAAGAACAATAAAGACAACACAAAGTGATAAAAGTATTTATTTCACTTAGACTGATTAAGAGAAAAAAATAAAAATCACCTAAATATAGTAAACTGGCAATAACAAGTGATACACAGCAGAGTAGTCATCCTCAATCAATAGCTCACAGGACAATCATAACATTTATATTTACTTATTTGTCTGACGTCTTTATCCAAAGCGACTTAAAACATTTACGATACTGTTGGTTACATTTGTTTTGTTTTTCCAATCGGAGCACAGGCAGGTCAAGTGACTTACTCATGATCACACAGCGTCATTAGTGGGAATTAAACCCACAACCTCTGTGTTTGACGTCTAAAACCTTAACCACTACACCACACTGCCTCCCTAAACGGCTTTCCAATACCAGAACCCAGGAGGCCAGGGTGAAAGCCAGGAATCCTAACTGCTGGACTATATTGGTCACAGAAAGTAAAAGACATTCAAGGTGGGCTTTGCATTGGCTTAGCCTCATGGACACACCTAGGGGGAGGTATGGTAGAGCCCAAAATTCTATTTTAAATAGTAATTGTACTTACTGGTTGATGGAAAAATGAATGGCTAAAACAACCAACGTGAATTATTCAGATGATAATGGCCATTTTCCTGGTTTTCAAATGCAGCATGGCACAGGGTGAGAAAACTCACAGCTTCCAGCTACAGGTGGGTTTCTAATGTCAGCATGCAGTTGCCAGTTCTTTGTAGCTGGCTGGCTCTTGTTCTGATATTAGCACTACAAGCTCATCATTCATACGAAATGTGAGCACTCTGAAGTGCAAGGTTCTATTTTGAATTTTGGCCATTGTTGGGATCCCCCGTTTTACTCAATTTAACAACAGTGGTAAGAGAAGGAAAACACACACACAAATACAGACACACATAAATACACAATGTTCCCTAGCTATGATAAACATAGTAAAGAATTATACATAAATCTCTTTTGAAATAAAACTGTTAAATTAGTGTGTTGTTTTTCACACATGTCAACATACAAGATCTGATTTCTTCTTGTCATAAGCAGCGCACATCAGAGGCTTAGGCCTACATTTGACTTCCAGGTTCGAATAGAAACACCTTGAAGCTGCATAAACATGTCTGGAACTGCTCATGTGTGAAAGAGTTAAAGCAGGTTGCCAAACTGACAACTTTTTGTTTTCCATTTTTTCCTGGGAGTGGTTGAGGGCTTGACATGTCTCTACTGGGAGTGTTATTGGTAATTTATATGCGATTTATTTATAACAACAACAAAAACAATTTAAAAATTCAGTACAATAAACACAATGTTACTTGATAATACCCACTGCTCTTGACAGATGAATGAATGTGAAAAAGGATATGTTGTTTCAGAGACTAGTCAAGTAATTTAATGGTAAAATAACCACACCAAATTCTTATTTAAAAGAAAAAAAAGGTATCATGAGCCACCTAAAATTCTCCTACTTTAATGCAAGTAGAAGCACATGACACATACTGTATGCAAAGAAGACATTAAGAATCAACTTTCCCACCCCCTGCTTTGATTCATTGCATAAAACATGCATAGAGACCCCCATGGCTCCAACTTCTGACTTTGTTTTGCAGTCTCATACTAAAGGCCACTTACATGCCCACCCTGCAAGTCTTTCCTAATGAATGGCTGCTTCCTACTGTGTATATGAAGAGCCAGTCTTCTACTGGACTAGCCTGTGCCTCCAATCCACCTGAAGAGTCCTTAAACAGCTCCTGGGCGGTCAGCTTCCTTAAAGGGCATCATAGCCTCATCCTAATGCTGCCTCCTACCGTTCTGCAAGTCCAGATCTTTGTCGCCAGTTTCTCCCGAGTGCTTGGGGTTTACATTCCACTGTAATAATAATGGTGAGCAGGCCACACTGACTTTTTAAAGTCTGATTTTTCAGCTCCCAGGGAGCGTGAACTGGACAAGTAGGTGAGGAAAAGGCTGGATGGGTAAAAGGAAATAATTTTTTATTCTTGTAGCAATTTTTAGTCTATTATTGTGTCTATGTTTCCTTAGTCCTCATAGATTAGTAATTTTAAAATTATATTTAATGTCATTATCTACTTTCCATTTTTGTAAATATTCACTATTGTTTCTATCTTGCACAATGTTTAACCAGAGCTCTAAAAGCTTCCATCTATTGAGTTTAGGACACATTTTTAATAACATTTACTTTTCTCTGCAGTCAAGTTTTTATTTTGTAGTGCTGTTAGTTCTATGAATTTAGGCGGTGAATCACAGTATCACTGGCTGTCCTGCCTCCTCCTCCTCATCATCATCACACTGCAATTTAAATTGTAATCTGTAAAATGAGTCATATGTACCCAAAAAAAAAAGTAAAAAGAATAGCAAAAACCTTTTATATAAAAAGTTACAAAACGTGTTGCTCAGTCTCCTTAGCATTGTTATAAAAAAAAGCAATAAATAAACAAATAAATAAAAGTAAGCCATTAAAAGCCTGCATTCTGTATGTCGTCCATCATGACTCTGTTGGCATTTAAACATAAATAGATGGGTGCTATTAATTAAACAACTGCTCAGTTTTTAAATGGGCACTCCAACACACACATGGCTCAACAAAACCATTCATAGCATATGCTCAAGCACATTTTACCATTTTCATTACATTGTCAGTCACACGTCTGTGCAGTAGCTCCATTTCAGTGAATCATTTAGTATGTTTAATACCAAATTGTGCAATGAGGAGAGTTCTGCATCATGTCTGCTCCTTCTTCTCCTCCTCTGGTCTCTGAAAATTGGTACCTGGCAATCATATTTTACTTGCAGGATCCCATATAGATGCTGATAGAGGTTATATCAGTGGTAACAGTTTAGGAGAAATTTTTTTTTTTTTTTTTTTTACATTTTACAATATTATTTTCAGGCCAAATAATTTTTTTTAATTAAACGGAAAAGGGTAATGTAAACCTCAAACTTTTCCAAAAAAATTAAACTCACTTTTGGTACGTGTGGATTAAACTCTACAGCTCTGTGTATGGCTTCCACAGCGTTCATTTCTGCAGTACTGAGACCTCTTCTTGATGCCGCCTCTGGTGAAAATCTGTGCAAAGAAATACAAGTTTTAAGTCAATTCCAAACAGAAAAAATCTATTTTAGACTCAACATGACCAAATATCTTACATTCTGTAACAGGCTATTATTTCATTATATTCATAACACAACAAACCAAGCAAATCTGAATGTGCCCCAGATACATATCCAGACTAGTGTCACGCAAACCTGACAATAAAAGCCAACTAGGAATGTCAAGAATGGTATAGCTTATTATTGGAGACTCTTAAATGGTCCACACAGTTGACAAGTTACACTACTCTGAAACAGAAGGAAATCTCATTTTGTTGGTTATGACTTAAACCTCAAAATCATGTACAAGGACAGCTATGTAGACTAAATGGTAAATTGAAAGCTTTGTCCCAGGAGTCAAGTCTTGCACCACTCATGAGGCAGAAGCTGAGGGACTTCAATTCTCAAGTTGGAATAGCTGCTAGCCCTTGCTCAAAGAACACAAATCACTCTTTTCCAGGAGAGAAAAATGCCCATGGATTTCAAGGTGCTAGTTCTCATTCCAAATGCACCGAATGCTCAACTGAAAAATGTTCCAAAGCACACCAGAGATCACACTCTGATGAAGCCTACCAGTTACTCAACCCGCCACCCTCAAATACAGTCACAAACTCTGGGTAGTGATTGTTAGAAAAAGATCAAGAGTACAAGCAGGAAACATGAAGTTACAGTATCTCTCTATATCTCATAAAGGTAGGAGATATCTCTATGGACTGGCTTGGGTCTGTCTGAGACACCTACAGGAGGTACTGAAAGAAACTGCTAAGAAATGGGCAGCTTCACCAGTCTAGCTCATCTTTCATACTACCATGACTTTCATCAGGGGAAGCAGAGTAAAAAAATATAGATTTTTTAATTTCAAATAATTTTAAGTGGTCACTATTCAGCTGAAGATACCTACATGACTTCACTACTGAGATGTTCTTCCTGCAGTCTGATTGGAGCAGTCAGTAATTCTGTAGTCTATGTAGAATTCATTGATATTGACACTGGTTAAAAAAGTCAAATTGGAAAATATGAAAGGAGCAAAATGATATTGGCTGCAAAAAATTGCTGACTTTTTACCAGCTAAGTGTAGCTGAAGACCACATATAAGGGAGAATCACAATAAAAGAAAACAAGTGTAACTACCTATACACATTTAACAAATATATATTAATGCAGTCCTGGACTATCCTATATTTCAAATCACAGCATTTCATTTAAGGTAAAAGTAATACAATTGCCTTATTTACACATTGAATGTAAACACAAATGGAAATGGTTTACATACCAGCCATAGCCTGAACTACCTTTCAAGCATGCAATCCCAGGAGTTTACTGGGACCACTTGTTCACATACATCACATTGACCAGGCGTTTTCCAGGGACAGTATTATTCATTCATGAGTGTTACATTGCATGAAATAAGTGGAGAAAATTAAGCACAGAAGGTCCACAACTACACCCTGCAAGTTTTTTTTTTTCTAAAAGAAAAATTGGTAAGTAGGAATTCTTACACATTGCACCTATTCAATTTATTTATTTATGTTGCACAATATTCTCAAAACCCAAAGTTGCCTTTAAGGCATACACAAACCTATGGATCAAAATGTTAAAAACAGATGACTCATATAAAGATAAATGCTATTGCATTTAAAGTGCCCTGCAAAGCTGCTCAGGGTTTACGTTGTACGAGATCTGCACCCCATATCTCTGCTTCATAGCCTCCAGACAGCGTCACTCCATTCAATGGTGGAAACGTATTAGTGAATGAGGTGACACATGGCTGTATCTAATGGTATCAAAGATTAGCAAACTTCTCCTCGACTTGGAAACGGAGAGGCACTCTTATTTCAAAAGCTGCCCAGTTTAGTTTCAAATTGTTCAGATGTTCTGCTAATCCATCAAATAGATCTCTTTTGACTGATTCACTTATACAGTTAGGTCCATAAATATTTGGACAGAGACAAGTTCTTTCTAATTTTGGTTCTGTACATTACCAAAATGAATTTTAAATTAAACAACTCAGATGCAGTTGAAGTGCAGACTTTCAGCTTTAATTCAGTGGGGTGAACAAAACGATTACATAAAAATGTGAGGCAACTAAAGGATTTTTTGAACACAATCCCTTCATTTCAGGGGCTCAGAAGTAATTGGACAATTGACTCAAAGGCTATTTCATGGGCAGGTGTGGGCAAGTCCATCGTTATGTCATTATCAATTAAGCAGATAAAAGGCCTGGAGTTGATGTGATGTGTGGTGCTTGCATGTGGAAGATTTTGCTGTGAACAGACAACATGCGGTCAAAGGAGTGCTCCATGCAGGTGAAAGAAGCCATCCTTGTGCTGCGAAAACAGAAAAAACTCATCCGAGAAATTGCTACAATATTACGAGTGGCAAAATCTACAGTTTGGTACATCCTGAGAAAGAAAGCAAGCACTGGTGAACTCGGCAACGCAAAAAGACCTGGACGTCCACAGAAGACAACAGTGATGGATGATCGCAGAATCATTTCCATGGTGAAGAGAAACCCCTTCACAACAGCCAACCAAGTGAACACCACTCTCCAGGGGGTAGGTGTATCGATATCCAAGTCTACCATAAAGAGAAGACTGCATGAAAGTAAACACAGAGGGTGGCACTGCAAGGTGCAAGCCACTCATAAGCCTCAAGAATAGAAAGGCTAGATTGGACTTTGCTAAAGAACATCTAAAAAAGCCAGCACAGTTCTGGAAAAACATTCTTTGGACAGATGAAACCAAGATCAACCTCTACCAGAATGATGGCAAGAAAAAAGTATGGAGAAGGAGTGGAACAGCTCATTATCCAAAGCATACCACATCATCTGTAAAACACGGTGGAGACAGTGTGATGGCTTGGGCGTGCATGGCTGCCAGTGGCACTGGGACACTAGTGTTTATTGATGATGTGACACAGGACAGAAGCAGCTGAATGAATTCTGAAGTGTTTAGAGACATACTGTCTGCTCAAATCCAGCTAAATGCAGTCAAATTGATTGAGCAGCGTTTCATGATTCACAGATGGACAATGACCCAAAACATACAGCCAATGCAACCCAGGAGTTTATTAAAGCAAAGAAGTGGAAAATTCTTGAATGGCCAAGTCAGTCACCTGATCTTAACCCAATTGAGCATGCATTTCACTTGTTGAAGACTAAACTTCAGACAAAAAGGCCCACAAACAAACAGCAACTGAAAGCCGCTGCAGTAAAGGCCTGGCAGAGCATTAAAAAGGAGGAAACCCAGCATCTGGTGATGTCCATGAGTTCAAGACTTAAAAGGCTGTCATTGCCAGCAAAGGGTTTTCAACCAAGTATTAGACATGAACATTTTATTTCCAGTTATTTAATTTGTCCAATTACTTTTGAGCCCCTGAAATGAAGGGGTTGTGTTAAAAAAATGCTTTAGTTGCCTCACATTTTAATGCAATCGTTTTGTTCACCCCACTGAATTAAAGCTGAAAGTCTGCACTTCAACTGCATCTGAATTGTTTCATTTAAAATTCATTTTGGTAATGTACAGAACCAAAATGAGAAAAAAGTTGTCTCTGTCCAAATATTTATGGACCTAACTGTATGTACTGTAGGTTAGTATGGCTTGCAGAATTTGCCTGGAATTTGTTGGTGTCATTCACAAATACGCCAACCTAGGAACTCCATGGAAAATACAACTATACACGTTCTTGACCTAGACACTAACCAGGTTAACTTTCAGGAGATTGATTCTAAATTCCGGGGATATTGTGCAATCGTGAATTGCATTAATGAGATTCTTCAGAAATGCTCGGCTCTACTTCTTACACTAACCATGCCCAACATCTGCTGTGCTCTGCACTGACCCAAAAACATCAATCTGGTCTCAAAGTGGATCAAATGCACGTTTTTAAATTTTAAAACATACTGACAAATACTACATCTTACACTTTTTAAAACTAAGCAATAAAATAACAAGTCAGTGGGTATATGTGGAAAAAACAAGTGAAAGGGGTTCTAAAATTGAGGAACAAAATGAGGAACTTCTTTTATAAAATTGAGTTAGCAGATTCTTATTAAATGACATTAATTAGACCTCTGATTAATTGTAGTATAAAAAAATCATCATACACTTTCGTGAAGTAAACTTCTTCCATGAGAGATCTAAATGTCTTCTCTTTCAGTTTATGTGCTGCAAAAACCATTAATTTGGAAACCAACACATTTACAGGACTTTCGAGTATGTATGTTCTCAACCCGGCTTTTCTATTTTATGGGTGTTGGAAGGCAGAGCCTATTCTGGTAGCACAGGTGCAAGGTGGGAAATAATTCCAGTCTACTGCAGCACACACACACACACACACACACACAATCTACGGTACCCAATTAACCTGATCTGCCCGTCTTGGGACATGAGAGAGCTAGAAAGAAAGAAATGAAAGTCTACATAGGCAACAACTGAAAATAGGAAGCAAGAGGCAGCAGTGCTACCCACTGTGCCACCATGCCACTACTACCCAATGGACAGGCAAAGTTTTAATAAATAAAAAGTGACAAACTTACTTGTCTGAAACGGCTCTGGCTTTGAGGAGAGCAGCTGTGTAACATATTGTTGCAGATTTGGGTAAACTAATATCTGGGAAAAGAAAAAAAGAATTGTGAAAACATGCATTTTTTAAAATAAACTAATGTTACTGCATTCCTTTATGCAAAGCATTTTTCCTCTGTGGGTAAAGTTACAAAAGCCCCAGATGAGCTCTACTGTACAAACACTAAATAAGATCTAGGAAACTTTAGAAAAAAATGGTTCTGCCAGATATAACCCATTTAAATTCAGCACAATTCCCCAAGGGAAAGGATTTGAACCTTCTTTGAAATGTTTTTAAAATGAACAGGCATGCGTTAAGGCATTTGGCAAACACTTATACCCAATTAGAACAAAATGTTAGTAACCACATTTAGTAAGAAGGCTAACATTTCACAGATTATTTTATAGTTGACTTCACTTTTGCTGTATACATTTATATTTAGTATAAAGACATCACACAGCATATACATGTACATTAAAAATGTTCTCTTTTGAAGTTTTCAAAGCATACAGGAAATAAAAAAAAATACTTGTGTACAGCACGAGTAGACAGGGAACAAAACAAATGGCTAAAGCAAATATACAGTACCTGCTCTTCTGTTCAGTATATGTAAGGTCACCCATTGTATAATTTAAAGTCTGCTAGAGTGGCACTTCTAAAGCATAGTTATTCTTACATACAGTAGGTGCCAGGGACAAGTAAGTGAAGTCATTAGTTTTTTTGGTTTAACTGTGAGAGGAAATAAACACCATACAATGTGTGTGATCACATGGCTCCGAGCTCACAGCACTAGCAAAACATATCATTTCTAAAGCCTTCTGGATATTAGTGGGTTCTTCCTCCACAAGTATACCTTCTAATATGTATTGTAATTAATAATGTGTAATACAAAATATGTACAGTAAAGCAGATGTATCAACATTTCTATCTTCTGTGCCAAAGAGTTTTTGTTTGCAGATATTATACACAAGCAATATGTTGGGTCAGAGTGTTCTTAAGTCTGAAGTGGACAATGTGACATAGTCAGTATTGCATCTGTGGATGATCTTGTGTTTTTAGTGTGTTTGGCAAGATACTCTGCTGAACATTTTTGCCAACATGTTAATTTTCCTTATGGTACTGCATTACGAATCAAAATCTATCCATATTTCACAGCAGTCACCATTCCATCAATTTTGATGAAATTGCCTACACCACTGGCTAAAAATGCACCTCCAGAATGTAACAAAGCCACTAGTTTGATTCACAGGAGGATGCACACAGCAGTCAAAGTGATTCACGACAATACTGCTTCTAAAATATCAGCATGTTTGTGAGCCAAAAAAGTAACTTATGGAATCACTGCTTCGTAAGTCCTTCAGCCACTAGATGTCGCTAAATACTTCATAGTCTTTCAAATAATGCGATCTCATCTGCTTATGTCTTTCTAGAAGAATGGCTTCTTAGCTGCAACACTCTCTATAAGACCACATCATTTAAGACTGCTTTATTCAGAGTGTCTGCTTCGATATAACATTAATCTACCAAATGCTGGAAAAACACTTGACTGGATTTCTTTTTGTCTTTTAGCCTCTTTAGTCTTATGTGTCCCCCTAGAAAAACAAACCAAAAACAACAATTTTTTTCCAGGAATGAAAAATTTCATCATGTTTAACAGAAACATGAAAATATCAAAATTTTAACATAATATATTAGAGAAGTCCAATCTAGTGTTTCTCACTGTACCGGTGCAGAATTTGTACACATCCTTCATGTGATAAATTTTGAAAATGTCACCAATGCAGAGCCCGATGTTGCAATCAGGAAAGTACAAGTGTGTTTTTTGTACACTTTTCTTATAATATTCTTTCTGTTGCTTGTGTATGAGAGGGTAGAATTGTCCTTGCTTGATCTGCACAATCAACATGTCCACTGTGTTATCGTATGTTACCATAGTGCAAGGCTTAGTGACTCTGACAGTTGCTGCTTTGTGCACTGTGCTTAGGGAGATCACATCTTTCTTGTGCTTCCATTTAATCAGAATAATTTTGCCTTTTTGCCACACACCCACCTGACCATGGTGAACCTTCAGGCGACTAAATTTACCAGGTACGTCACGTACAGTACCATATACATCAGTTTTACTATCTGTGCCAACGTCTGGTGACCAATTCATACTTTCATCACTACTACTTGATCTAACTAATGGTTAAGTTTCAGTTTGTCCCAAAACTAGCTTTACAGCGTCTTGTTTACGTGTCACTGTGCTTTGCTTGAAGGCTCCACCTGATTTAAGAATACTCGAGGGTTTTTGGAGCATGATTTATTTTATCCAACAGATGGTAGCAGAATACTGTCCCGAGAGTTATTTGGGCTTAATGCTTTACATTGAATCACAACAGCTTAACCTATGGGACACTCAGGATTAACTGTTTTTACAAAGAATTCTGAGCCTGAGACACATTTCAGGGTTAACACCAAAGAGGTGAAATTAAGAGACCTTAAGTGCCATTCAGCAGGTGCTGGCAGCCCTTTATGTCTTCCACAGTGTGGCAGTATGAACAGCATAGCTTGAAATTCCAGTTTGGGGTGTTGATATGTGCACACTATATTCTTGCTCATAAAAAACTATAATTTTTTTGTCTGTCAAACTTTAACTTAGCCATTTCCAAACCTCTCTTTGAGACACCCTAGTATTCTTGGGTACCATCCAACACACCCATTAATCCGAGTCGCATGGCCTGTTGGTGAATTTAACCTAACACATGGAATAGATGAGGGACTCGAGGAGAGCTTTGGGGACAAAGTATGTGATGGTGTTCTAGCTATTGCACAAGACATTAGTACAATTTCAGAAAATTCATGCAACAAAAATTAACAAGATTTGCTTGAATTTTATTCTATTTTACTTTATGTTATGTAGTCTTTACAAAAGTAGATAAATATGTGCCTACTTGGAAAACTAGGTTTAAAAAACTGTTGTTGGGTAGCCTAAGGCCTCTGCACAGTAGTGTACTTGTGAGTGTTATTGTAGCTGCAATATTAAGAATTGCCTTTTGGAGTGAAGAGCATGTGCACCCAGCTTATCCTGGCTGCTACAACACTACAAGAAATGTAATGCACACCTCTATAATAAAAGATACGACAGAATGAAGAAACCATTTATACCATTTTTGCTGCTCCTGGACAAGTCTGTTTGGAATTGGACATTACTGTTCTTATACAGTACTTGAGATATACCAGCTGCAGTTTAAGGATTTAAGAAATTGTTCACTATTATTATTAATATTACTGTATCACATTAATTACACACAGTTTCAATCCATTCCTTCACAGAAAACATACTTATTATATATAAATATGAATAAAACTTTTTACTGATGATTTAGTTAGGGGGAACAAAAAGCAAACATTTTAATAAGATCTTTCCTTGGAAGGGAATGTGTGAGAAGTCGAGCTTGTAAATGTTAACAGACAGTGTATACAGAGAGGATATTTGTGATTCCTTGGACCTTAAGTTTCTGAACTAGAGCTGCAAAACACTCTCTCGTCCTACATATCCAGTAAGAGCAATTCAAAGCACAGCAGGACTAATTTCAAGTTTGTCACCAAAATAAAAATGCACACTTGACAGAATAAATAAAAGAAAATCAAAACTTTAAAAACAACTTTCATATATTCTATCACTGCATGCACCTTGAGGAGGTGAAGCTCCTGCGAGATGTTCCAGTAACTTGATTTGTAAAAATTATTTTGAAAAATGTGGCATATTATAAACATTCTTAGCAAGCCATCACTTACCATCATATTTCGCTAATACTGCTTGTACATCTGCATAGGCCTGCAACTCCAGTAAGGCTTCTAGGAGATTTTCATGGATATTAAACATGCTGAGAAGAGGGAACTCCTTCATTAGCTGGAAAACATACATCTGCCGTTATATCCAATACTTCCAAAGACTCCACTAAGCATTGTCATGTTTGTGATGTAAATCAACAAATTCAAAACATTTAAAAAAATTACATTTTATTATACAGATACCTTGATTCATGAAAGGTCAAGAAAAAATGTCTTGTAGAATTTGGAACACATCTTCAAAAATATTATTAAAGGTCAAAATATACTTGCAAAAAATGAAATCATGAATTAAATTAGTGGTGGAAAAAGTATTCTATTCCAGTTTCATTCCAATATTATTTTCCTGCCAGAAGATGTGTCAAAAAGTGGAACGCCCTACGTATATAGTCAGAGCTAGTGAGACAACATCATCAGTAACAGGAGAATGGCATGAGCCCATCATGGCACCAGGTCCAGGCTTCTGCCATTATAACTAATGTTTTGGGCCTGTTTGCTGTGCACACATTTGTAAACCTTAATGATCTTTCTTAAAATTGTTCTAATCATTCATTGAGCATCATTATTGGGTTATTTTTTCTTCTTTGCTGAACCTAACACACAAATTCATGTACTTAAAGTAGATTTTTAATTTGGCATATAAAGTGATCACTTTAATAAAAAAAGGAATTCTTTTAAAAACTTGGAATCAGCTTTTTATGTCAAATTAGCAGTGACCAGTAACTACAATGATGTATTGAAAAAGCAAATACACTGGAAGTTCAACAGCACAAAGATGGATGAGACAGTTATCTTGTAGCACGTGCCATTCACTAAAGACAGCCACCAATACAGACACAATATAATTAGCGTCACTAAGGGATGGTGATATCAGAAACAAGGATTTATGGGACAGCATTGCTGATGTATTTCAAATCTCAAGTATACTTACGTCTCTCATCATTTTTACTGCTTCTCTTGTCCTTCCCAGCTTCCGTGCACACATTGCTAACCTCCTTTTGATGTACACTAATACATTTGTGTCCCTTCCTAGAGTTATTAAACACAGAAACAAAATGTTTTACAAAGCAACCAGTCTGTGAGTTTATGTACAAGTGTCAGCAAGCTAAGGAAGTGAAATGAAAATGACTTCTTTACTAGTTCTATATTTTCAGCATGCAAAGGTTTTGTGCAACTTCATAGTTGATTTTGGCATAAAATACAGAACTTAACAGATAAATGATGGTAGTGGTGTGGATTAGTGATACATACCATTTCAACTAGACACTTCAAGAAAATAAATAAATAAACAAAAAGCTGTACCTACAGTCTGTCTTGGGTTGAAGCTAAAACCTAACTGCAATAGGGTACCATCATGTAATGGTCAGTGCATGGTGCAGGATTTTAAGCATCTGTAGCTACTTGTAGAGGATGATGTACTAAAAATGGGAAGGGAAAAGCTTGTATAGGAACTTCATTATTCTCTATGCAATTTCATTCCAGGCAGTTATGCTTGAGATGCCCTCAAAGTCATCAAAAAATGGAATGAAATTTGGTCATCAGTTTTAGAAAATGTACATAAAGTTTAAAAATGTAATGTATAAATAGGTATTGATGTGATTTCCATTTATAAATCTACAAGCTGTGGTATAACTAGACTTTTATTTAAGGGACAGCAGTACATTTGTAATATGGATGCATTAGTTAGCACCCTTGATATTTTAAGTACAGTTTACATTTGCCTTTTGGGTAGAGGACAGGAAAAGTTGAGGAAGGGATGTAAGTGTGAATACTACAGCACTAATGACACATGTCAACAGTCATGGCTGCAGATCTGCCAAAGTTCTGTGTAACATTAAAAGATCCCACTCTTTACGCAGCAAAGCTTACTGAGTAAGACAATGAAAATTAAACCAAAATGCTGCTGGTTCAGTTCATAACTCTGACCCTCAGCAAGTCACTTAAACTGCCAGTGCTCCTCATGTTAAAAAATATATAAAAAGTAATATATCTCTGCATTTGTAATACACTTCTTTACAGCCTGAGATGTTCTGTGAAAGGAAATAAATTTTAAAATATATTGGCTAACATGCCAATTTCTCAGTACAGTAGGTCAGCCAACAACTAATAATTGTGACCACACATATTGAGCTTTCAAAGCTACTCATTCAGTTAATGCATTCGGAAACTGCACTGCTTTCTAGCAATTACAAGTTCAAAAAAAAAAAGCACCTGTCATAATGCAAATGTGAATTTCAAATCGGATCTTCAATAAGCGTTTAAAGATAAAGGGGTTTCTTACAGTCATAGATTTCAAGTCTACTTAGAAAGTTTATGTAATACTCAAATGATGAGCTAACAGAACAAAAATACTGATATGTTACAAGAAATCAAGCGAGAAACTGATAAAAATTAAAATGTATGCTTTGATATACAGTGATGGGAGGAATGAGAGCTAGCCTGTTAACATTAACAATGCACTTGTCTGGTCTGAAAGGCTGAAAATTGTGCATTGTTGAACAACTTGTCCATTTCAGGTTGAGAAAATAATTCATGTATGCTTACTGATCAGTAAAATCCTGCAATGTGCTTAAATGGGAAAAATGTATTTGCATTTACCATACTTGCAGATGTGCACATGAATTTGAAGACTCGTAAAGTGATACTTCTTGCAGTTGTGTTCATGTCTTTTTTGCTTTCAGATGGACCTAAATGTACCTGAACATGGACAAGCTAGATAAAGACTTGGACTGTGCATCAAATTTTAAATTAACTAGGGGGCTTCACCCCCCACTCGCTTAGCTCGCCAACCCCCCCTCCCGCACTATGCGCCGTTGTGAAGAGGGGGTCTGAATGCACCCGAAGGACATGTGGCCGCTCCTCTGAAACCCCTCTTAAACGGTGATACAATGGGAGACAAGCATTTTTTTTTTTAACTTCCTCTTTGCTGCCGTGCCGTGTGATCTGCATTTCGTGCGGCGCTTTGAACATTTAAATGCCTGTACATTAGCTGTCCTTTTGTCTCACTACCTTGTCTCTCTTCTCCCCCCAGACATCCTCAAACACTATTCGATCTGTTTTCGCTATCTCGTTATTTCACCGAGTAATAGTTTCCATTTGTTTGCGATCTTTACTATCATTTTTGTGAGACTTTCGAATTTTCCTACTTCCATTATCTCTAACCTGCTCTGCATGTGTATCGCGCCAACATTTTTGAATTCTTTACGACATTCTACCGTCTTTTTCCTGCCCTGGGCATGGTTAAATCTCTTAGCACAAAACATTTTTAAGAGCTGAGAGCACAGGAAGTGTGACTGCCAAAAGCATTCCAACAACTGAGAGGTTAGATGACTGTGGTCTTGTTTGAAAATGGTTGTAAGTAGGGTGCGACTTGCAAGAGTCACCGCCTCACGGGACTTGCTTCCAAAGGTTGTAAGTATGATATGACCTGACCGTCTCATGGGACGTGAAAGTGTCTCTCCCCAAGATTTTTTTTTTTTTTATATTAGAGATAATAATAATAATAATAACAAAAAGATAATAAAAATAGAATAAGGCAAAATTCAATTTATGATCAGGGCTAGCCAGAGCATATCCCAAGAATATCAGGTGTGGGGATGTGGGAGGAAATCTGGTATGCCCAAAAAACCCCACAACAACTGAAGGAGAATGAGCAGACTCCACACAGACAATGACTAGATGCTGGATCTGTGAGGCAAACGTGCTAGGCACTGCACCACCATGGCATTCTAGCTTTAAATTAAACTCATCAAAATGTACTGCTGCACATCAGCAAGATTCTGTCTTTATCTAAAGTATTTCAAATATATTCAGGTGAAAATTAAACTGTCAGCTTTCTGTATAGCACTCTATTAACCTTCATTTTGCATTTTCTTTAAATAAAGTGGCTACACTTTGAAAAAATGTATTTGTGCAATTTCACTTCTAAATATACAGTGGTGTGAAAAACTATTTGCCCCCTTCCTGATTTCTTATTCTTTTGCATGTTTGTCACACAAAATGTTTCTGATCATCAAACACATTTAACCATTAGTCAAATATAACACAAGTAAACACAAAATGCAGTTTGTAAATGGTGGTTTTTATTATTTAGGGAGAAAAAAAAATCCAAACCTACATGGCCCTGTGTGAAAAAGTAATTGCCCCCTGAACCTAATAACTGGTTGGGCCACCCTTAGCAGCAATAACTGCAATCAAGCGTTTGCGATAACTTGCAATGAGTCTTTTACAGCGCTCTGGAGGAATTTTGGCCCACTCATCTTTGCAAAATTGTTGTAATTCAGTTTTATTTGAGGGTTTTCTAGCATGAACCGCCTTTTTAAGGTCATGCCATAGCATCTCGATTGGATTCAGGTCAGGACTTTGACTAGGCCACTCCAAAGTCTACATTTTGTTTTTCTTCAGCCATTCAGAGGTGGATTTGCTGGTGTGTTTTGGGTCATTGTCCTCTTGCAGCACCCAAGATCGCTTCAGCTTGAGTTGACGAACAGATGGCCGGACATTCTCCTTCAGGATTTTTTGGTAGACAGTAGAATTCATGGTTCCATCTATCACAGCAAGCCTTCCAGGTCCTGAAGCAGCAAAACAACCCCAGACCATCACACTACCACCACCATATTTTACTGTTGGTATGATGTTCTTTTTCTGAAATGCTGTGTTCCTTTTACGCCAGATGTAACGGGACATTTGCCTTCCAAAAAGTTCAACTTTTGACTCATCAGTCCACAAGGTATTTTCCCAAAAGTCTTGGCAATCATTGAGATGTTTCTTAGCAAAATTGAGACGAGCCCTAATGTTCTTTTTGCTTAACAGTGGTTTGCGTCTTGGAAATCTGCCATGCAGGCCGTTTTTGCCCAGTCTCTTTCTTATGGTGGAGTCGTGAACACTGACCTTAATTGAGGCAAGTGAGGCCTGCAGTTCTTTAGACGTTGTCCTGGGGTCTTTTGTGACCTCTCGGATGAGTCGTCTCTGCGCTCTTGGGGTAATTTTGGTCGGCCGGCCACTCCTGGAAGGTTCACCACTGTTCCATGTTTTTGCCATTTGTGGATAATGGCTCTCACTGTGGTTCGCTGGAGTCCCAAAGCTTTAGAAATGGCTTTATAACCTTTACCAGACTGATAGATCTCAATTACGTCTGTTCTCATTTGTTCCTGAATTTCTTTGGATCTTGGCATGATGTCTAGCTTTTGAGGTGCTTTTGGTCTACTTCTCTGTGTCAGGCAGCTCCTATTTAAGTGATTTCTTGATTGAAACAGGTGTGGCAGTAATCAGGCCTGGGGGTGGCTACGGAAATTGAACTCAGGTGTGATACACCACAGTTAGGTTATTTTTTAACAAGGGGGCAATTACTTTTTCACACAGGGCCATGTAGGTTTGGATTTTTTTTCTCCCTAAATAATAAACACCATCATTTAAAAACTGCATTTTGTGTTTACTTGTGTTATATTTGACTAATGGTTAAATGTGTTTGATGATCAGAAACATTTTGTGTGACGAACATGCAAAAGAACAAGAAATCAGGAAGGGGGCAAATAGTTTTTCACACCACTGTACAGTACATATCATATGCAAATGCCTGAAGCCTCATTAGAAAGCTAAGAATATAAACTGACAATTTTGGGAAATTACAATATAAATTTCAATTGTAAATGTCTTACATGTGCCAGTATATAGAAATAAGCACTGAAAATTCAAAATGCTTTCTTGATGACCTGATATAGAAGACTAGGCTAGACCTAGACTGTCCTGTAAACGAAGACTTAGAAAAATAAACTAGCCACTAAAAGATTAAAAATATAAAGTATCGCATCAAAATTGTACTCACAGAAAATACCCATGATGCATAATAATATGCAGATTACCACTGCTGCTGATTACTGAGAAAATATCACTATACACACCAAGATGAAATTTGATGGCCCATTATTGTTAGTTATTTTTGTTTTTCCACTTATCATTGCAAATGCACATCATTATTTCAGATATTTCACATATATAATCTCTTTCGATTATTTTTCGAAAAAGGAAATTCAAATAACTAATGTTCAAAAGCCTACATTAATGCAAAACAATTACCTTCATATGAACAAAATAATGAGTAAATGGCAAAATGACTTCCATTCATCAAATCACACTGCTGCCTTTACAAGCTGCTTACTTTGATTAGTCTAGCTTAAATAAATTAAATGTTTAGTGTATGTTATTCCAGCCGAAATTTTTGTCTGCAGACCAAACTCTACGAACGTGGATAGCTAGAGTGAACGTGGCAATTGGTAAATAAAATTCCTTTTATTTATGTATAAGATGTTTGAAGGGGTGGTGATGGGGTTAATAAAAATGACTGACACTGGGCTATTTTTGTCCTTAAAAAAAAAAAAAAGAAAAAACTCCATAAGCACTGCATTTTAACAGTGACACAGATCTTCACAACTTCACTTGCACTTCCTGCTCATTCCCAATGTACACCAATGTAAATGTAGGAGGAATTCCTTTGAACTCCTTCCTGTGGTATTTATTTGTGTTGCAGAGTAGAGCATTGTGTCAATTATTTGCATACATCTAAAATACAGTACATCATACATTTGGAATATAACCAGCAAAAACTATTTGTAAATTGTACATGTTGTCCTTTTGTTATTTTAGTGTTACTTTAAAGAACCTCTGACGCTCAAACTGTAGGAAGCCCATGAACATTTTCCTGTGCCATCATGATTTGACTTTTAAGTAAGTAGTTTCTTACTATGCTGTGCTTCATACTGAGCCCCATGATGCTGCAGCTGTTGACTTCTTCTGTAGCACCCTTCTCCCACCTTCAGTGCCTGTTTAAACAGCTTTTCAGCTTCCACTATTGTTGTAGCCTCCTCTTCGGCGAGAAGGATGTAGGCAGTGGCACAGCTAAGGCAAAGATGAAGAAAGACAATCAGTGCGTTCAAAGACGCTGCGGCTCACCTGTAAATATTTCTTAAAAATGGTGCAAATAACTCGCGCAAACCTTTAGGAATGGAGCTCATATACTATATAATGTAGTTATCAAAAGAAGTACAAATACACAAAAATACACACACAGCAAGCACAGTCATCTCAGTCAAGAGAGTCAAAGAAGACAAAGATCACTGCAAAGAGAAGCACATTCTGCATAAAACATAGGTGAATGAGCCACCTGTACATAGACTTTGCTCATTTTTAATAATTTCAGGGTGAAAAGGGTTGAACAGTCCCACAAAACTGGGTGAGCAGGGGTGTGCAGCTATGTACTACAGTAGGTTGCAAAAGTAAATAGGCCACTTATTTAATGTTTCTGAATAGCAAATCCCACAGTGAAATACCGTTCTCCATGATATTCTGATTTCAAAGCACTGATAGTCAAATTTTTTTTTCCATGTATGAAAAAAAAAAAATCTTAGGAAGGAAAAAAGGAAATGTATTGTATGCATAAGTATTCAGTCACTTTGTAGCGATTCTATGTCTACCAAGGTTGTACTTGCCTTACAACTGGCTTCCACTAATGAATCAATAAAACAACTGTCCCACACTCTTGATAAAAACCCCACACAAGAGAATGACCAAGATGTGGATAAGGAAAAGTTTTTGTGGTCAGATAAGATCATGACAGATCTTTCTGGCCAAAGTTCAAAGAGATATACATTGCTCAAGTGTTACATTGCCCATAGTGAATTATGGTGGTGGAAGCATACACTCAGACCTGATTTTTGTCACCAGGGACTGGGCATCAGGTGAAAATAGAAGAAAGAGAAGGTGGTGGAAAATATAAGCAAATAGTGCAAGAGAGCCTGTTTCAAGTCAGCTAAATGGTGAAAATTGGAACAAAGTTCTTATTTTGGTAAAACGATCATTAAAAACAGAAGACCTATGTAATCTTGGAGTGTCTCAAAGACAAAAAGGGCTATGTCCTATAATTGCCCAATCCAGGCTCTGATCTCAGGCCACTTGTGAGAATCTGTGGCACTGCTTGAAAAGTGTAGGATACAGCTGTAACTGAACTAACTTGAATAACCTGGAGCAAATCTACCTAAAAGAATAAGCTAAAAACAGCATGCATTTATCCCAAAAGACTTCAAGCCATTACTGCTGCTGCAAAAGCCAACATGACAGTAGCTATTAATCATAACAATACCAGTGTGTCTGGAGAATTGACATTGGGGGCTTTCAGGCATGGCCCTGAGATAGGTACCCACAACTGCAAGCACAAAGCTCAGCTTTTCACTCTTTCATTTAGTCAAGAGCATCCCAGCATTTTTGTTGCACCCTTTTCCTGACTTAAGCATTCTCCACTTCAGAACAGTACAATATTCCTGTCATTTCTGCCTAATGGCTGTTTTTTAAATGTTTGGAGAAAAATGGACTGATGGCCAATTACACTCACAAGGCTTAAGGGTTAATTGTTTAACACACTGGCCAAAGAGAAAAATTCAATGACCAAATGCTGTATTGTTCTGTATAGTCAAGCTTCTTTACAACAAACCCAATCTCCTTTATTGGTCTAGCACAGTGTTTCCTAAACTCGGTCCTGGTGAACCCCTGTGGCTGCAGGTTTTTGTTCCAAACAGCTTCTGTTTTTAATTGAACTCCTAGGCTAATTAAGTGAACTGATACTTCCCAAGTTCTCTGTTTAGGGAACAATATAGAAATTAGAAAACTAAGTTTGCTAAAAAAAAATAAAATAAAAATAAAATTAAAATGTACCAAGCAGTTATATAGAAATAATGTATTTCTTTTCTTTTTAACAGTATTTTCATCTTGATTTTCATTCTACTTTCCTGGGTCTTCTAATTGTTTAATTAATCCATTATTTACTCATTAGTGGGTCGGTTGCTAAAGTACTTGCAGCCTTTGATTATTTAGTGTTGTTTGCCTGCGTGTCTGCTCTGCTCGTTTTAAATTGTCATTATTAAGATACAACAAAGGGTGAAAAACTGCACAGAGAAAGGGCAAAGTATAATGAAATCAACAAATGAGAGTTAAGCATTTAAATCTATAGCAAAAGCAGAAATATTTCTAAATGTCTTATAAATGTAAAAATCATGCTGCTATGCTTTTCTGAATGTCGAATAAAAGAAAAAAAAACACCAGCTAATTAAATGAGATCAGTGCTATCAGGGGTTGTCACTGATTAGGAATCCAATTGGGGTTCACCAGGACCGAGTTTGGGAAACACTGGAGCAGATAAGATGGAGAGAAGGAAGGCTGATATATTGTGCGTGCAAGAGACTAAATGGAAGGGAAGTAAGGACAGGTGGATTGGAGGTGGATTCAAATTGTTCTATCATGGTGTGGAAGGGAGGAGAAATGGGGTAGGAGTTATTCTGAAAGAACAGTATGTCAAGAGTGTTTTGGAGGTGAAAAGAGTGTCAGACAGAGTAATGATTATGAAGCTGGAAATTGGAAGTGAGATGATGAATGTTGTAAGTGCATATGCACCGCAAGTTGGGTGTGTGATAGATGAGCAAGATTATTTCTGGAGTGAGTTGGATGAAGTGATGAACAGTGTACCCAAGGGACAGAAAGTGGTGATTGGAGCGGATTTCAATGGTGAATGGAACAGAGGAGATGAGGAGATGATGGGTAGGTATGGTGTCAAGGACAGGAATGAAGAAGGTCAGATGATAGTGGATTTTGCCAAAAGGATGGACATGGCTGTAGTGAATACATATTTTAAGAAGAGGAAGGAATATAGGGTTACATACAAGAGTGGAGGAAGATGCACACAGGTAGATTAGATCCTATACAGAAGAGTTGATCTGAAGGAGATTGAAGACTGCAAAGTGGTGGCAGGTGAAAGTGTAGTTAAGCAGCATAGGATGGTGGTCTGTAGGATGACGTTGGAAATCAAGAAGAGGAAGTGAGTGAGGGCAGAGCTAAGGATCAAATGGTGGAATTTGAAAAAGGAAGACTGCAAGAGTGAGTTTAGGGAGAAGGTGAGACAGGCACTGGGTAGTAGTGAAGAATTACCAGATAGTTGGGAAACTACAGCAGATGTAGTAAGGGTGACAGCAAGAAAGGCGCTTGGCATGACATCTAGACAGAGGAAGGAGAAAAAGGAAACCTGGTGGTGGAATGGCAAAGTACAGGAGAGTATACAGAGGAAGAGGATGGCAAAGAAGAAGTGGGATAGTCAGAGAGATGCAGAAAGTAGACAAGAGTACAAAGAGATAAGGCGCAAGGTGAAGAGAGAGGTGGCGAAGGCTAAAGAAAAGGCGTATGATGAGTTCTATGAAATGTTGGACACTAAGGAGGGAGAAAAGGACCTTTACTGTTTGGCTAGACAGAGGGACTGAGCTGGGAAAGATGTGCAGCAGGTTAGGGTGATAAAGGATAAAGATGGAAATGTACTCACAAGTGAGGAGAGTGTGTTGAGCAGATGGAAAGAGTACTTTGAGAAGCTGATGAATGAAGAGAACGAGAGAGAGAAGAGGTTGGATGATGTGGAGATAGTGATTCAGGAAGTGCAACAGATTAGCAAGGAGGAAGTAAGGACAGCTATGAAAAGAATGAAAAATGGAAGGGCCGTTGGTCCAGATGACATTGTGGAAGCATGGAGATGTTTAGGAGAGATGGCAGTGGAGTTTATAACCAGATTGTTTAATGGGATCTTGGAAAGTGAGAGGATGCCTGAGGAGTGGAGAAGAAGTGTACTGGTGCCGATATTTAAGAATACAGGGGATGTGCAGGACTGCAGTAACTACAGGGGGATAAAATTGATGAGCCACAGCATGAAGTTATGGGAAAGAGTAGTGGAAGCTAGGTTAGGAAATGAGGTGATGATTAGTGGGCAGCTGTATGGTTTCATGCCCAGAAAGAGCACCACAGATGCATTGTTTGCTCTGAGGATGTTGATGGAGAAGTATAGAGAAGGCCAGGAGGACTTGTACTGTGTCTTTGTGGACCTGGAGAAAGCATATGACAAGGGTGCCTCAAGAGGAGCTGTGGTATTGTATGAAAAAGTCAGGAGTGGCAGAGACGTACGTAAGAGTTGTACAGGATATGTACGAGGGAAGTGTGACAGTGGTAAGGTCTGTGGTAGCAGTAACGGATGCATTCAACGTGGAGGTGGGATTACATCAGGGATCGGCTCTGAGCCCTTTCTTATTTGCAATGGTGATGGACAGGAGTCCCTGTGGACTATGATGTTTGCTGATGACATTGTGATCTGTAGCGATAGTAAGGAGCAGGTTGAAGAGAGACACTGGAGAGGTGGAGATATGCTCTAGAGAGGACAGGAATGAAGGTCAGTAGGTACAAGACAGAATACGTGTGTAAATGAGAGGGTGGTCAGTGGAATGGTGAGGATGCAAGGAGTAGAGTTGGCGAAGGTGGATGAGTTTAAATACTTGGGATCAACAGTACAGAGTAATGGGGATTGTGGAAGAGAGG
The DNA here is from genome assembly GCF_900747795.2 of Erpetoichthys calabaricus. NCBI lineage: Eukaryota > Metazoa > Chordata > Cladistia > Polypteriformes > Polypteridae > Erpetoichthys > Erpetoichthys calabaricus. The sequence goes on along the minus strand of NC_041394.2, from coordinate 260,936,422 downwards.
TGAAAAAGAGAGTGCAGGCAGGGTGAAATGGGTGGAGAAGAGTGTCAGGAGTGATTTGTGACAGACGGATATCAGCAAGAGTAAAAGGGAAGGTCTACAGGACAGTAGTGAGACCAGCTATGTTATAAGGGTTGGAGACGGTGGCAATGACCAGAAAGCAGGAGACAGAGCTGGAGGTAGCAGAGTTAAAGATGCTAAGATTTGCATTGGGGATGACGAGGATGGATAGGATTAGAAATGAGTACATTAGAGGGTCAGCTCAAGTGGGATGGTTGGGAGACAAAGTCAGAGAAGTTGGTTTGGACATGTGCAGAGGTGACATGCTAAGTACAGTGCATCCGGAAAGTATTCACAGCGCACTTTTTCCACATTTTGTTATGTTACAGCCTTATTCCAAAATGGATTAATTTTTTTCCTCAGAATTCTACACACAACACCCCATAATGACAACGTGAAAAAAGTTTACTTGAGATTTTTGCAAATTTATTAAAAATAAAAAAACTGAGAAAGCACATGTACATAAGTATTCACAGCCTTTGCCATGAAGCTCAAAATTGAGCTCTGGTGCATCCAGTTTCCCCTGATCATCCTTGAGATGTTTCTGCAGCGTAATTGGAGTCCACCTGCGGTAAATTGAGTTGATTGGACATGATTTGGAAAGACACACACCTGTCTATATAAGGTCCCACAGTTGACAGTTCATGTCAGAGCACAAACCAAGCATGAAGTCAAAGGAATTGTCTGTAGACCTCCGAGAGGGGATTTTCTCGAGGCAAAAATCTGGGGAAGGTTGCAGAAACATTTCTGCTGCTTTGAAGGTCCCAATGAGCACAGTGGTATCCATCATCTGTAAGTGGAAGAAGTTCGAAACCACCAGAACTCTTCCTAGAGCCGGCCGGCCATCTAAACTGAGCGATCGGCGGAGAAGGGCCTTAGTCAGGGAGGTGACCAAGAAGCCGATGGTCACTCTGTCAGAGCTCCAGAGGTCCTCTGTGGAGAGAGGAGAACCTTCCAGGAGGACAACCATCTCTGCAGCAATCCACCAATCAGGCCTGTATGGTAGAGTGGCCAGACGGAAGCCACTCCTTAGTTAAAGGCACATGGCAGCCCGCCTGGAGTTTGCCAAAAGGCACCTGAAGGACTCTCAGACCATGAGAAAAAAAATTCTCTGGTCTGATGAGACAAAGATTGAACTCTTTGGTGTGAATGCCAGGCGTCATGTTTGGAGGAAACCAGGCACCGCTCATCACCAAGCCAATACTACCCCTACAGTGAAGCATGATGGTGGCAGCATCATGCTGTGGGGATGTTTTTCAGCGGCGACTAGTCAGGATAAAGGAAAGATGACTGCAGCAATGTACAGACACATCCTGGATGAAAACCTGCTCCAGAGCGCTCTTGACCTCAGACTGGTGTGACGGTTGATCTTTCAGCAGGACAACAACCCTAAGCACACAGCCAAGATATCAAAGGAGTGGCTTCAGGACAACTCTGTTCATGTCCTTGAGTGGCCCAGCCAGAGCCCAGACTTGAATCTGAATGAACATCTCTGGAGAGATGTGCACCGACGCTTCCCATCCAACCTGATGGAGCTTGAGAGGTGCTGCAAAGAGGAATGGGCGAAACTGGGCAAGAATAGGTGTGCCAAGCTTGTGGCATCATATTCAAAAAGACTTGAGGCTGTAAGTGCTGCCAAAAGTGCATCGACAAAGTATTGAGCAAAGGCTGTGAATACTTATGTACATGTGATTTCTCAGTTTTTTTTTTATTTTTAATAAATTTGTAAAAACCTCAAGTAAACTTTTTTCACATTGTCATTATGGGGTGTTGGGTGTAGAATTCTGAGGAAAAAAATGAATTTAATGCATTTTGGAATAAGGCTGTAACATAACAAAATGTGGAAAAAGTGATGTGCTGTGAATACTTTCCGGATGCACTGTATATTGGGAGAAGGATATTAAAGGATAGAGCTGCCAGGCAAGAGGAAAAGAGGAAGGCCTAAGAGAAGGTTTATGGATGTGGTGAGAGAGGACATGCAGGTGATGGGTGTAACAGAACAAGATGCCGAAGACAGAAAGATATGGAAGAAGATGATCCGCTGTGGCAACCCCTAACAGGAGCAAATAGCATTACCCCCTTTAAATTTAGTAGAAAGGGGAAAATACAATTGCAAGCAGTGTCAGAAATATGCAAGGGCATAGGGCAAAAATGCTCCTGACTTAATCATTTTTCCCATTAAACACAAGAGCAGGGGCAAAAATACTCCAGAAATTATTTACGTTACTAGTACTCATTTAACATGTATTTGTGACATTTCAGTTCCTTTTTTAATGCATCTCCTTCGCTCACCTTTGTGTACTGACTAATAAATATCCTTGTTCAAAAAATGGCCTGCTTCAATGAAAGACTAGCTATTGTGAAACTTGCAGCCTACCAACCATTAAAACATGACAGTGACACTGGTTCAAAACAGAAATGCATGCTTTCCAGATGTCTTGAATGTACTTCCCATCACAATAGCACCAGTGCTTCTGATAATCTCGTGAAGTGTATAGGAAACAAAAGATGAAAACACGGCTTTCCAGCATCAAGCAAGCAAGCAGCACAAGTCTGCATTTGCTGAGTGATGGTTAATCTCTGATGACCATTTATGAGTGGATGGATTCAGGCAGCTAATAGGCTGCCTTATGTTAGTAAGCCAGGTTGGAAACGTCTGTCAGTGGGTCACAAAGCATGGCCTGCTCTGTGACTGTGAGTCAAGTGCTCTGCAAGATAACAATCATCCTATCAGAGCAATGTGACTTTTAAATTGCTCAGACATGTCAGTCTGTTGCATTGGAACTTATTTATAGGAGCCAGGCTGCCGCCCAACATCTACCACCATTAAGCATGCCATCTGCCTTTCTTGTGGATGGTGAGTAGCTGTAGTGTTTCACTAACAGCGCCATGCATGGGCAAATGGAGACATTTCACAAAGATTTCACAGGATTAATGAACAAGTGTGAGCTTTGTATTAATGAACCAGAGGAAACTGTAGGCACACGTCAGTACCCATGCTCACTCACAAAACCATTACACTTCACTGGAATTCTCTCAGCAAACTATACACTGCTAGGTTACTGATGGTGCAATGTTCATACCATGGCAGGATCCAAGTGTGGTTCTGGCGGGCTGCAGTGAATGTTGCTTTTTGTTATAACCTAACTGCTTAATTAAAAGCTTTTTATAACTACTGAATTAATTACTACTAAAGCAACATTTCTTGACTTTATTTTTGTTAATTCACTTAAGATTCTCAATTCTTATTTGCTTGCTTTAGGCTTAAACTGCATTTACCATTTTCTTAACCTGCAGCTAATTTACAATTGCAAATGACAAATGAATATCTTACTAACTTACATACTTAACTACATTTAAATTACTAGTTCTCATACACAGTTTGAGGGTCCATTGTGGCTGCAGGTTCTAACCCCAAATTAAATTCTGTTCGTACCTTCATTCCAACCTTAACTAAGTCAGCTTTTATTTCCCAGCTGCCATTTTTTGGTGTCAATGTACAAACTACAAAACTGGGTTTGCTACTTTTTATTTAAATGTAGCAAGCATTTATGCATGTGACTTATTAGTTTTATCATTTCCACCACAATTTTCATTCTGCTCTTCCAGGTGTTGTGGTTATTTAGGCCATTAATCTACTAAAGCCCGCTAGCTGTAAGTATCTGCTGAATTTCAGCGCTGTTTATCCTTGTCTCTCCTCTACTCAGTGGTAGATATTATCGTTAGATTAAAATTAGGGGAGAAAACTCTACAGAAAAAGGTGAATTGACATGAAAATGATGCAAAGGAGATACCCATTTAAAACTAAGGCAGGAAATAAAAAAATTTGATATTTTCTATGAAGGCAAATCTCTATTTTAATTGCAGTACAAGAGAAGAAGAAAAAAGACCAGCTGATCAACCATGAGACCAGTTTGAGGTAAACTGACTCACTGACCGTGAAAATGGTTTACACAATAACCTGCGGCCACATGGCCCACTGGACTGAACTTGAGAAAAAACTGATCCAAAGTGGTCCCAATTAAAACGTTGCATGCTTATCACGAATCATCTGGTTTCATGAAATACACAGAAAGAAACACAAGAGGAAAAAGTGAAGGACTGACAGTTGCTAATCAGCTCTGGTTCACAAATCACTTGGATGATTTTGGTAGAAAAGGAAAATCTGCAATATAAAAATGATTTGACATGGCAGAATGAAAACACTAACAAGCCATAGAATTAAATAATACTTCTATTATCGGCAAGGGCTAGCTTCTACAGAATCCATCAGTGGCTGTTGCAATCCTTTAATTCCAAGAGGCAAGTGATGTGCACTGCATCTGCTGCCTGCATTTATATTAAGTCCTCGGCCATAAGGACACTATGGACCACTGTCTGAAATCCAGGGTTTTGAAACAAACCCAGAAACAAAGGATTACAATTTTAGTATTTTTCACAAAAATACTTTAGTAAAATAAACGTGGTAATTGTGACACAGAGGTATGCTAACAAGTGATTGTTGGCTGCTGGTGGCTCACTGCATCTTTGACTATCAGTCCTCTGTCTGGAACACAGAAGTACCAATGATTTATATAAAGCAGATTTTCTTTTGATCGCTTTTCATTTATATTTTAGTAATCAAAAATAAAGAAGAAAATAAACTGAACTTATACACTGCTTAAGTTATATCTTTTCTGCTATAGAGGAGAATAAATAGCTGTTTTCACAATTCTGATAAAGTAAAATATTATTTTGTGAAATGCCATTATTTGTCCCAGGATTTCAATGACTGAGGTCAAAAATGTCCCTTAAAAATATTTCCTACCATGACTGGAACGTACTATATTTAAATTATTGTAATTATTACAGTCCATGACTAAAATGTTTGAACAAATATATAAATGGGTAAGGATAAATGCAATAATTTCATTTTCAAAATATCTTTTTAATTCTTGTACTCTAGACCTTACATAACAGCATTAAAGCTCAGCATTTCCTTAGGCAACTGAGTGGGATGAAATAACAACAGACCTCTACCGAGTTTACATTACCAGGGTATTCTGCATAAAAACCAACAAACCTTTTATTAATGTATTGAGACTTACTCGTTTAACTCTAAGGCTTCATGTGCTGCAGAGATTCGAGCTTGAGGATTTCTTTCTCTCCAGGCTTTCTGCATTACTGATAAAAAAAAGATCAAAGATGCAGGGTATGGGAATTAAAATTAACAAAAGTACAAACATTTTATATGTTTTAGCTCAAGAACACCTATAGTACAAAACAGAACAGAACAATAAATATTACAGTTGAGTAAACAAACGTTGTCAAGTTGCCATTTAACAAATCAAACACATTTGTCTGTTCTTTCTGTGGTGTGTTAGCATTAAGTACATTATGGTCTGATGCCATTTTGTACTACTTACACATTCACACAAACACACAACATAATTCACATCCGGTAAGGCCTGAAATGTCTTCTGACAATCTACAATGCCAAATTTTAATATGTGGAATGGTAAGACCAATGGCTGAAATTAATGTACCATCCTCCTTGGCATAGAAAAACTTGAGGACATTTATATCACATACAGTAATTTTTTGTATATACAGGAGATTGATAAAAACTGCAGATACCTTGGCTCCGCTGAACGCACCAAAACTTGCATTCAGAGCTAGTTTACAACTTCAAACTCATGTAACTCTCCGCTGCACCAACAGCCAAACTATTACGATCAGTTCAATTAATGCCAAGTCTGTGCAATGGTCACATACAAAAGTCTGAGGAATTTCTTAAGTTTTTTTACAAATGAAAACTAAAAATATGAGATCTAGAAAAATCCATAACTAGTAGTATCATAGGCATCTCAGTTCACCTCCATTATATTCGCTTAAATAAAAAATAGGGCAACTGAATGGATTCAACAAGTTTGTACCCATGAGATTTTAGCATTACGCAGCCTATACTGGTGATTGACTTAATGGTAATATCAGTACTGGACAGAAATGTTAGGACACAGAGTTCTGAAAAGGACAATATTTAGAGAATTGTTTGGTGTTTAGAAAAACTCCAGTAATTGTGTATTTCACACAAAAATTTTATTTATTATGATACAAAAACCAGGGTGTTTAATGGTTTTACCAATTTATCGTTTCTCTTCCACTAAAACCAGGAACCAAAACAGCCTGGCAAGCAAGAATAGAAAATAGCCACTGTTTACACCGTGACTGCAACCAGCACACCATGTTTTTTGGTAATTAACAACCAAGCAGATAAGAAGGGAATAACTGCAGTGTTAACTTTCTGTTTGCTGCTTTCTAGGCTTACTTTAGTTTTTATTTTCATTTCGCTCTACAAACTTTTTTATTTTGTGTTAAATTTCTACATTATGCTGATCACTGTCATATTCTTGAACAGCAGTCTATGGTAGATTGTCCTTCTGACTCCATTTTGCACAAAAAACAAGTATTTTACAAAACCAAAAATAAAACAACTATAGTGACTTGTTAAAAATAACACCCATAGCAACAAGGCTTGAAATGCAGTCCTGTTGCTATGAAATTTGATATGTAATTTTTTACAAGTACAGTAAAACCTTGATTATCCATCATTCAATTAACTGTCAGTCTCCTTTAACCATCAGGGCAAAAAAAAAAAAAAAAAACAGCATCGCACATGCCGGCATCAACCTATTACTACTACCGCACAATAGGCTGCAAGCTCTGCACACTGGAAGAACTCGTCCTTTTGCTAGCAAATAGTGTTTTTCCCCAGCACCACATGTCACGCCACATTTCGAAATCACAGTATCAATTACATACTTTCAATTTTAATAGCGCTTTGTAGCTTTTCTCTTTTGTTATTTTTAATCTGCTATACATTGGTATATTCGATAAACGAATGTGTGTGGTATTGGAATTATCACAAAAAATTGAAGTTATTAAACATTTACTAAATTGCTAAAGTGCATCAAGTATTGCTTCAATTCATGGAGTAGGAAGAACAACAGTGAATGATATAAAGCCTGATGCCGACAAAATTGAAAAACATGTTGAAATGGAAACAACAGAATCTAATGTTATTCTGTGTTCTTCTGTATTGGAATTTTCTTTAAAAATTCTGTTATGTTTTGTTAATATATTATGACATGGAGGCAGCTTGTGATGTGCTATGTGGGAGCAGAAAGGGTGGAATGCTGTGTAAGTGAAGAGGTTCTGCTCTGTAATGGGAGGGGACACACCTCTTAGGAGATGAGTGACAGGAGAAGTTAGGAGAAAAAGGAAGGTGTGGTGGAAGGAAGTTTTGAGTAGCAAATCTGAAGACAATAAGCAGGAGTGTGCCGTATAGAGATAAAAAGAAAGCAAGTGGTACGAGATAAACTGATTGGTAGGGAAAGCTTTCTTTTACTGTTTTGGAGGTGTGCTCTGTAACCCGTAACCCAGATAATGGAGTATAAGACAGGGCACCGTTTGTTACAGAACAAAGACTCCAACTAAAACGCAGACAACGCCAGTACCTCTGAGTTGAATTATATTATATGTGTTAATTAATTTTAATACTATTGTTTGTTAATATAGTTTTGTTTTGTAAATAAACACAACCTTTTTCTAAACTAATGTACTGTATATCATTTTTAAAGTAGCTGCTATGTTATCTGTCTTTTTCTGTTTTCTGTAACATCCTTGGTCCTGACGGATAATCAAGGTTTTACTGTATATACTTAAATATGTAACAATGAATTATTAAAACATAAAGAAAAGGACTGAGCATAACTAAACGGCTAACTAAATGTAGCTTAAAGCTTGAGCAGGTGAGGTCTGCCTCATCTTAGAGAAACCACCTGAATTTCCAAGGTTAGAATGTAGTAAATGAGTAATGAACATCCCTCTAGAAAGCAAGGATAAACTAATAGTAAAGCCCAAACACCTCTCGTATGAAGTGACACTAAGAATATGCAGAACATCCCTATCAACGAGGCAGCATTCAGATAAATGGGAGAGTCACAAAATGTTTGAATGGAATAATAAAAGTTCTGCATATTAAAAGTCAGATGAGGTAATGTTAATAGAAAAGTATACAAGCAGATGAATCGTTTAATTGCTCACTCCATGGACTGAGGCATTTGTGCATGATCTGTGTAAATAAAGAAACATTGTATATTCTCATTTGGGCTCCGTGACTGTGTTCTTTGAAGACAGAGGACATTTTTTTCCATGACTCTGCCTGCAGAAAAACATAACATACCACTAATCATTGATGACAGCTTCACCAAAGCCTCGACAAGGTCTTTTTCTCAGGTCAGCCTAAGTTCTTTATACTGAGCATATACCATATTTCACAGGTTGTTCCAAAAAACCTTTAGGAAATCAAGACAATGAAAATAAAGCTAGAATCATGCTTGGCCTTATTCTGCCTGGTTCCTGTTAGTGGAAAAGCAACTGTGTGTTGTGAAAGAAACTCTTTGAGAGCACTTTAGATTTTCTGGGTTTCTATTTGAACATCTCACCCAAGTGACATGAATGCAATGTCTGTTTATTTAAAAAATAGGACACATACTATGGTACTTTGGCATTTCTTTACTGAACACACTGCCTAAAAATCTAATGTCTGACAGCTTTGTGATATCTTGTAGGTTACAGATCATGCTACGGCATTTCATTAGGATGGAGGTCAGAACTCTGATTTGGACATTCTAAAATGTGCATTTTTTTTTTATTTTTTTTATTCATGCCACTTCTGTGTCTGGAGTCGGTATCAAGCTGTACAACCCAACATCTTTTGAGCTTCATGTATGACTAATGCCATGATACTTTTCTGAAAAGCAGCCCTCCATCATGCTTCACAGTTAAGATGAAATTTTACTTTTAGTATACAGTATTTCATTTCCCCATCACACATAACGCTGTTAGGTTTAAAAAAATTTTTTTGCTTGAGTACTGTGAAATGTTAAGGTAGGCAGCATTATTTTTGTTTGAGATCAGCCATTTCCTACACGATAACCTTGTATGAAAATCAGTCTTATTCATGATTTTTCTTCTCACTGACAAGCGCAAGACATTTGTGCAGATATTTAGTTGTCATCTGGGCAAATGTTATCAGGCAGGAACAAACTTTGGGCACTAAAATGGTCAAACACAAGTAAGACGGATTAACAAGACTGACACTTCATAAACTATATAACATTTAACAGAAATGGCAAATGTCTGCTAAAATCTGCAAGGGCAAACACTTTTGTTTTTCTCTATCAAGTGATATCGCCTTCTTATGTATAGGTCCTTTATGGTATTTAATATTTAACAGGGACCTTAAGTATTCAGGATATAGTATGCTAGATGGAACAACTTTACTTAAAACAAAACAAGCAATGAATTAAGGCTTGTGATTTTCTTCAGAAAACAGAAAGACTAAACAACCAGAGAGACCAGGGCTATTGCACAGAAATTCAGAGCATGATTAAGGTTGTGACGCCAGTCACGTCTTTCCAGACGACTGTGTCTTCAGTACTTGCACTCTGATGGGTGCTGTGAACCGTGTTCAGTGAATGCTGGCAATCCAGCTGAAAGCTGCAAAAAGCAGCAGTGTGCATGCCAGGCTCAAGAGGACCACTCTCATCCACAGAAGACTGATCAATTCTGTCAGCTTGCCTTCAAATTTTTGTTTATGCCTCTTATATTTAAACATTAATTACTGTACTTGAATAATATTGGAAGTTAACTATAACACATTTATTGAAGAAGTTCTTCACTACATCATTAAAACTGAGGACCCAGAACACACAAGGAGTTCAAAATGTTACTAAGACAACTAGACAAAACTGAATGAATCTGTTATTCAATAAAGATCATGGCATCTGTCAGAAATTATATTTAACTGAAGAATTTAAGAGTGAATAATATAGTAATTTCAACTTTACCAGTTAGAAGTTTGAAATAGACAAGCAGTCAGGCAGTACTGGAGGCCAGTTTCAAGAAATATTCACTCAGTAATAAATACTCATCCATCCATTTATTTACTGAACCCACATTAATCCAATATCATTAGCATAAAGAGCAGGCAAAACCTCTGGGGAACACAGGAAAGGGCACTGGCAGGGGATTACAAACTCCACGGAACTTACACAGTATAAATTACAGGTGACATGTTGGTTTAATGTTTAAGGAAATCTTTAAGGGAATATTTGACTGTTAAGTAAAACTTTGAATAAGCATATGCCTTTATTGTTTAAGTAAGAGATTTATTAAGAATGTTAATGATGTGAAGGTCAATATCAGCTGCTGAACCACACTGCAATATTATAGCAGTATGTTACTTTGATGGTGTGGAGTGGCCTATGTCCAGTGTTCACAGATATCACTTTTTTATGATGCCTTGTAACCAAACCCTTCTGAACAGCTACAGATAGCTGTGTATGCAGAAGGATAATACTAAGTACTACATAACTGATATCTAAAATCAAGTGTTTTTACTCCATTCCATGCAGCTAACATTACTTAAAAATAACTACAACAAGTTTTATGAATTATATATACAGGCAGTCCCCGGGTTACGTATAAGATAGGGACTGTAGGTTTGTACTTAAGTTGAATTTGTATGCAAGTCAGAACAGGTACATTATTTTAATAAATGCTATTGTTGACCTACTGTAACCAAGTGCTCTGCCAATGAACGATGGAGTTTGACCTCTTTCTGACCTTTTTATTATTTCTACTTTATTTTCTGTGGTGATGGTTATTCTCTTCTTTACTGTATCACCAGCACTTGCATCAGAATTGTGTTTCAGAGACATTGTTGAAGGGTGAAGACAAAATGTTAAGATGAGCTCTTTTGCACAGCACTGTACACACTATCACAGTAGGAAGGCACCCCTCGTCAGCACGTGTGGTGTACTGATGAGAGACGACTTCCTGCTATGTATATAACAGTACAAGCAGGCTTGCTATTGAGAATGAATGGGGGCAGCGAGGGGCGGTTCACCACCCACCCACCACATAGTCACCTCCACTACAGTATGCAGCCTGCAGCGTGCATCCGCCCACCGAGAACGAACACGGTGTGGCCAAAAGCGTGTAGTGAACTGCCCACCACCGCCCCCATTCAACAGGAAGCTACACGAAGCACACTACAATGTAGTGAACGCCGCCCCGTTCACCCTCAATGGCCTTCATTCAGCCACAACCGGGTCACCATTTTCAGCATTACCAGCCACCCACTGAAAACGATTCGGGGGGAGCCGTGTGTAGTGGGCGGGCAGTGAAACGCCCTACACCGCTCCATCCAGCCTGCATCCAGTCAGGAGCAGTAGCTGCGGTGGCGTAGTGGGCGGACAACAAACCGCCCCATTAAGCCTCCGTCCTGCACACAAACGATAGCTGTGGCCCCAGTGACTATGGACCACCGTTCACCGCTCGCTTGCCGCCAGGAGCCACCCAAGGGACACAACACTGCATGAGTAGCGAAATCGCACCCCTCCAGCCACTACTTCTAGTGTCCTCTGGCCAAAGATGACGGAGCGGCAGTTAATGAGGTGCATGCATCACAGCTGCGGCCTCGTTTGTAAGTCATAGGTCAAGTGTCCGTAACCTGGGGACTACCTGTACTGTATTTCTGACAATATTTGTTAAAATTACATATGTAATTTAATTAGAATATTATATTTATTAAAGAATTATCATCATCTTTCATGATCTTCCAAAACCCCCAAAAAGCATAACCTACTACAACATTACCATACTATGTCCAGAATTCCAAAATAAGCAATGGTTTTATCTGTCAAAGTGGTCCAAAAGTTCAGCTGGGGCTACTTCACACCTAAGACAGTAAAGATGTAGAACACCTTACTGTGACTGTTTTCTTTTTTTTATTGAGTCAAGCCAAATTTGTCTATTTAAGAACTTTGTGTTTTAGGGGTTCTGGAAGGGCATTTGTTTGTTAGCAGAAAAAAAAAAAAATCTTTGAGCTTCTACAATGCCTAAATTTGCCCTTTGGGTTCAATAATGTATAAATAATATTTTATTGTCTGGAAGCCTGACAACATCTTTTGATTTCCTTTGAATTTTCCATTGCTGTCTTGATATTGTGTAATTTAAACTGATTACCTTCCCAATTTCCTTTAACAAATTAGAATTAGTGCTATGTGGATTGTTCCTTCATTCTTCCTTTTTAGTTCATATGTCTGACTTACTCATGCAAGATTGTTTCTCTAAGTTTAAAATGATCACTCCAGTTCATAAGTCCATCATATGTATCTGATCCTATATATACAGTATCATAGCAGCACGCAAGCCTTAATTATCATAAACACATACACAAACACTCATATACAGTATAAATTATGTATATAAACTCTTCAAAAAAATTCAATGTCTAGGCATGCTCCTGATGAGACAGTTGATAGTATAATAGGGATCTCTTCCCAGACGTGGATCAGGGCATCAGTGAGCTCCTAGACAGTCTGTGGTCCTACTTGGAGGTGTCTGAGGTACAGATACATAACATCCCAAAGGTTCCCAATTGGATTTAGGTCTGGAGAACATGCAGGGATACCAGTCAATGGTATCAATGCCTTCATCATCTGGGAACTACCTACACACTCTGGCCACATGAGGTTAGACATTGCTCTGCACTAGGAGGAACCCATGGCCCACTGCACCAGCATAAGGTCTGACAATGGCTCTGAGGATTTTATCCCAATACTGGACAGCAGTCATGGTACCATTGCCTAGCATGTGGACCCTCCAAGGTATGCCTCTCCAGACCATCACTGACCCACCACCAAAACCGGTCATGCTGGATGCTGTTGCAGGCTGCAAACATTCTCCATGGCGTCTCCACACTCTTTCACGTCAGTCACACGTGCCAGCTGTGAAACTTCTCTCATCTATGAGGAGAATGGGCCGCCAAAGGCAGAGCTGCCAATTGTGGTATTCTCTGGTGAATGCCAATCGCGCCACATGGTGATGCGCTGCAAGCACAGGTCCTGCTGAAGGATGTCAGGCCCTCATACCACCCTCATGGAGTCTGTTTCTGACAGTCTGGTCAGAAACATGCACACCAGTAGCCAGTTGAAGGTCATTATGGAGGGCTCTGGCAGTGCTCCTCCTGTTCCTCCTTGCACAAAAGAGCAGATACCGGTCCTCCTGATAGGTTGATGCCCTTCTATGGTCTTATCCAGCTGTCCATGTGTAACGGCCCATCTTCTGGTATCTTCTCCATGCTCTTGAGACTGTGCTGGGAGACACAGCAAACCTTGCAATGGCACATATGGATGTTATATCCTGGAGGAGATGGACTACTTGTACAACCTAAATTGGCTGCAGGTACCACCTCATGTTACCAGTAGTGACAAGGACACTAGCAAAATGCAAAACTAGAGAAAAGACCGTCAGGAAAAATATGGAGAGAGGAACTGTCCACGGCCACCACCTTCTAAACAATTCCCTTTTGTGGGTTGTCTTTCTGTGGCCTCTCCTGTGCACCTGTTGTCACTTTTCATTTGCACCAAAGCAGGTGAAGTTGATTCACAATCGCTTGTGCTTCCTAACTGCACAAATTGATATCCTGAAGCTTAACTGACTTGGTGTTAGACTGTGATGATTAAATGTTCCCTTAGTTTTTTTTGAGCAGTACAGTTTTATAGGGTCATTATTGTTTTATATACCGATTACAATGAAGTATACATATACAAAAATTAATTAGAAATCAATAAGGTTCAATCTATTTACAGGACTGTCTTCTAAAAAGCCTCTTCACTGAACAGTGTATCTAATTTAAAAAGCATTGCTTGGTTACTAAGAATGATTTTTACAATATTAAAAAGAAAACTTACTAGCATCTGCTGGCCTCATATGGTCTGTGTCACATGTGAAAAATGTCTGGTGATCTTGGGCTGAAAGATTCATATCATAATATGTGAGAGGCTCTCTTCCAGTAACCCATGTATACCTATAAGGTGGGAAAACATTTTTTTATCAGTATTCTTATGGTTTTATCTGTGAAAGAGAGTGGCTGCATTACATCAATTTAAACATATAAAAATTACTAGAAAACATGCTTAAGGGTGTCAAAAAAAAAAAAAAAAAGTGCTTGCATTTGCTGCCCAGATTAATTCCCCTTAAACATATTTAAAAAGACTGGGGACCTCACGTATAACACCATGCATAGAATTCACACTAAAACATGGCGTACGGACAAAAGTTGAAATGTACATACACACAAAAAAAATCCAGATGCATAAATCTGTGTGTACGTCAAGTTTCATGCACTTCCCCTTTACAAATCCCAACAAACATGAAATTTAATACATGTGCCTACAACCGCTCCTTGACTCCTCCCAGAATTTTGCATATTTTAATATGCAAATCAATATAAATAATCACCTTACATTCAGTGTTTGGTTAAAAATCAATGAAAAAGGCACATGAAAGAAGGAAGAATTTCAGTGAATGAAAAGTGGAGGCAAGGGAAAAACGTATTATTTGGTGGCTTACTCAGTGGTATAAGCTACAAAAGCATGGTGGTCACACTTGAAAGTTCAAGCTCAAAGTTGCACAGTGCCCAAAAGAAAAAAAAAGTGGTCAGATATCACAATCAATGTTATAAGTTGAGTCGCAGCGGACCCTCTCTTATTCTGTTTCAGACAATATTACAAAAGCTGACCCCCATGCCATGCTCAGACGGTGATGGTGTTGCTCTGCCAAGCCCATCTGCACACACACACACCTCTGCCTTGGAAACTGCTGGGAGGTCATTTGGCTGTGTGCTAACGTATGCTGTTCTGGAGTTACAAAATTCAACAGTGGATGCTGTAAGAGATGTGGCCAATGAACTAAGGGATATAAGGGCTGTACTACAAGATATTGACCACGAATTAAACAAATTCATTAAAAAATAAATGCTGCATCTGATTACCTGTTTTTACATTCTACTAATTACATTCAAACGAAGTTGTAATGCTGTCCAACTTGGATGATCATTTGGTGGGCCAGGTTCATCATAGTGCATCTCTTCAGGTAAATGCTTGCACACTGCAACACACTTTCTGTGCACTATAGAGTAGCACATAAATAGAGTGGAAATACTTTCTATTTTCAAAATCAAATTCATTTTCTGAAAATGACTCACTATCCTTAAAAGGACTGCTTGCGTTTTGCTGCACTAGTTGGAAAAAACACTTGCAACTGTGCAGAGCTGCCATTTTTATAGGTTCTCCAGCTATATATGATGTAATGCCTCAAAACTCATTCTTTTGGTGATTCATCCCTGGGTGATGTAACTTGTCCAACACCATTGCAATAGCAATATGCGTGCAGTTGACTGTTCAGATTACATTTGGAAAGCCGGACGTTGCTGCGAATTGCACTTTTATGTTTTCCAGTTTAACCAGTGTAAGGAAATCTTATCTATCTGGATGGTAAGTTTTTCTATTCTGTAAACTATATTTTTTTAAGCATGTCATATTCTTAATGATCCGCTGTGGCAACCCATAACAGGAGCAGCCGAAAGAAAAAGATTCTTCATGATTCATACGGACCATAAACTTTTTTCTAAAATCAATTTAATTTCAGAACACCTCTTGATAAACTGTCTTCAAAATAATGTAGAAGCTTAAACAATAAACACACAGTTATCTTGAACTTCCATGAAAAACAAATGTAATTACTCTCACCGGTTGTATTCTGCTCCTCTAAATAAATTTAACGGGTTTCGCCACACTTTACATTCTGCAAGAAACAAAAACATTATTAAATTTTTATTAAAAAAATGTTTACCCTGATTAATCCATTAAAAATATTCCAGGTCAGGCAGAATCTCAAAAAAAAAAATCTCTTTTATCTGTCCGTGTTCAAAATGAACTTAATCCAGCTTTCCAGAAATACTGGTGCAAAGCAGCAACCAATCCTGGATAGAGTGGCAGGGACAGTCCACTCTTGTGTTTATCTTGTTGGTATCCTGTGGTGGCATATGCTGCCACTGCTCTAATGCTAAGCAGCTATTCTTATTAAATTACACAGCACATAATTACTAATACTATAGAATGCTTAACATGCACTGGAAAGCCAGTTTATCTTGATAACTAGTATTTTGTCTGATATTGACTATGATATTGCATGTAAAACCAAACCATGGATCCCCCCAAAGTTTATTTTCTCCAAGAATGCTATTGAGTAGAACTTTTACTTTCATTCTCTCCCATTATCAACTGACTTTATTTATGTTGTAACATTAATAGACCTAAAATTCATGATTTATATTATTCATAATGAAACTTTTTTTGTAAGGTGTGTTTGGTGTTAATTTATGGATCTGTGTATGGTTCAGTTATTTCTGTCATTCCAGTATATCTGGCAGGCAGCTACTCAATAATTTGATCAAAAAATTGAATTATATGCCACACACACTCATCCCAGGCCAATTTAAGGTCACCAATTAACCTAAAACACATACACAGCATCAGCATTAGGCAGACAAACTGAAGGACCCTGATAAACACCCACACAAATTTGAGGAGACTGTCCAAATTTAAGGACATATGATGCAGAAGCACTAACCACTGCACCATCAGTAATAAACGGTCTCTCAGGTTATGGTTATTAATTTGCTTTTAATATCAAAGTATATTTTTGTAATTATGAAAACCTTTTTTTAAAATGCAAACAAAGCTCAGCATAAAGGCGTGTTAATGTCAGGTAAGAAATGTCAAGCTAGTATTAGTTTAGGGGGTGTGCACACTAAAAAAATTCTTTTTTTTTTTTTTCACTAAACTGTTGCTGATTTGTTTTCACCTTCTTTGTATAGATTGCAATTTTGCAATAACGATGGAATAGTTTCGGAAAGGTTTTATCTTGTTTTCATTTCTTAGTACACAAAATCTGTGATTTTGGTAGACTTTTTGTACTTTTTATATCCACTGTTTATGAGTAGAAAGCCCCCATCTAAAACAGCAAATAAAACAAAAAAGGTTCAGCAGAGCACAGACTCAACATGTTTACATCTGAATTGCATTCATGAGTTCTTCTCTTTATATGAAAAACTAAACTAATCCTTTGAGTTATAGGAGGTGAACTGAGATTTTTTTAGGGCGAGATAAATGCATCTTTTTGAAAGTAGTGTGGTGTAGGATATTACATACAATTATTTAATAGCACATTATTTTCTTATATCAGGTATTATTCCAAACATTGGCATAAAGGATTTAGGATTTCTTTCAGGAGATAAACCATTTTAGGTCAAAATATTTGTGTAAGTGTAGGTATTCCCAAAACATGTAACCTAGCGATGCAGGCACTGGATGACACTGGTCATAAAGTCTGATCTTGACCTGGGTACATTTTAGACAATTTTAGATGACAGATATATGGAAATAATCAACAATGTTGATCTAGAATGCATTTTTTTTAAATGGCTGAGTCCCATTTCTTTCCCAAAACTGTAATTGAGAGATCCCCTGTACAACATTCCCTGAAATCATTAATGAGTACATCCCTTGACATTTTTTCCATATACCCTGGAGGTGCTGTCTGAATTTTTGTCCACACTAACCAATATCACTTCAGGAATAGATATAGGAATGGGACACTTGGGTAGATTGCTGAAACAGGTGATTATTAAGTGTTGGGGCAAAAGATAAGAGCTTCTCTGCCTTGAAATTTCTCCAACACTGGTTCCACATTTTAATAAATTGTCAACCAATTGATTGCTATAAATTGACAATAATTAATATTGATGACTGTGGTGGGTTGGCACCCTGCCCGGGATTGGTTCCCTGCCTTGTGCCCTGTGTTGGCTGGATTGGCTCCAGCAGACCCCCGTGACCCTGTGTTCGGATTCAGCGGGGTGGAAAATAGATGGATGGATAATATTGATGAAGGCACACAGCAAAGCATATTGAGGAGATCTTGAGCAAGATTTCCTTTCTACTGCTAACCAAGCAGGTTTAGTTATTTGGACCTGTCTAATATTTTAGTGTAGAAATATTTACAGGCCATTAACAGAACTGAAAGTTAAGTGGTGCCAGTTGCATTTTTAATGTATTTGCAAATTTAATGTATGCCCATTTTAAATTCCAGAAAAATATGTTACAATTGAGTCTAACTTCTTAAAGAAGAAATTTTTTAAATGTTTGTGTATAGGATGTTTTCAAAGAGATTTATTAATTTTGATACAATAAGGTGCAGGACGGACCATCTATTAAAATCTTGTTTGACGTTTTTTGTCATATTGCCAAAAACTAAGTTGAAAGAGATCTTTATATTTTCTTATAATAATTATCCCTTGGTGTTTAAACTGTTTTGATGCGGTAAGGGAAAAGACATCAGGCATATATGACAATACATATTGTGGTCACTGCAAATGGAAGAATTCTAAGTAACTTGTCTCTGCTTAAAAAAAAAAAAATATGGTTAATACATTGTCTCACCTGAAAACTAAGAGATACATACATACAGTTTAACTCTTCTCTGTTATAACTGGTGGCACTGTTGAAGTAAATACAACACTAAAAAGACTAATTTTTATTCACAGATTGTAGAGGAGCTGTCACTACTATGTACAATTAAATTTCATATGAAGATGATAATACTGCAAAAAGGTACAAACATTTTTGAGGAATCACAATACAATGAACAACAGTATATAGCAGATTTCAAAAACATCAAAAGAATCAGTTAATAAATGAATATTGGCCAAATACACTGTGGTTAATTGATTTAAAAGCTGTAGATTGAATTAGCCCTTCTAAGCACTGATTTCTTCATCATCAAATAATGTGTACAAAACAGGGGAAAATAATGTCTAAATGTGTACAACACTTTGTCCTTATCATCAGAATTGCACAATAAAAAAGCAAGATTCCAAGAGTTTTTTTTTTGTGTCAACAATATTTTAAACAGATTTATTGGTAACATCACTGTTATGAAGACTAAATCATAGTTCATGACGTTATGCGAGTGTAATCTTGGATAATGCTACTTTTAAAGAATTGCAGTTAGACTCCCAACCTCTCTTTGGCTTGTCAAGATGATGATTGCTGTTAACAATGTGTTGTCAAACATGGATTCTTTTTTTTTTTTTTACTGAAAATAATTCCACTCCTGTGGTGGGCTGGCGCCCTGCCCAGGGTTTGTTTCCTGCCTTGCGCCCTGTGTTGGCTGGGATTGGCCTCTAGCAGACCCCCGTGACCCTGTAGTTAGGATACAGCGGGTTGGATAATGGATGGATGGATGGATAATTCCACTCCCAATATATAATGCATATTGCCATGGGAGTTTCTCATCACTGAGAGACTAAAATATAATATAGAAATCAAAGAATAGGAAAAAGTGCCTAAGGAAACAGATACAATTGAAAGGCCTCATCTGAAACACTGATAAAGAATACACAATAAAGCCCACATCTGATCTGACCCAAACAACAGACTTAATTTGAGGTACCTAAAACTACTGAACCATCATTACTTAAATTATGCCATTAATATTGTGAGCATAAGCACTCTATATTTTATCACATCAAATACACAAGAGACAGGGCTCTAAGCTCTTTAGAGGAATTAGAATAGCTGATGGATTAAGAACTATTAAACAAAATGAAATAAGGGATTTAAGAATAATTATGCAACACCATACTCATCAAAATGCTTGAGTAATCAGGTTTTACCAACACTTGAAGAATAATTCTGTCACCAAAGGATGCAAAAATCACCAGGTCTAGGCAGATTCATCAAAGTATATAAAAAATGATCACTACTAATGTACCAACATTTCAAGGATCACTCAGATTGAGAGATTAGAAATTCTGTGTCAGGCTTCTGTGTGTGCCTCACTTCCAAAAACCAACTTGTCTGCATCTTGGGCAGCATGTTGCCATTATGCTCAACCCAAACAAGGCACTGTGTTTTTAAAACTCAATGTCATTACCCTGCTGGCACAAAACATTAATGAGCCACAACTAAAATGTCATGGGAAACTGTGACATCTGATTTGTCCACTCACTCTTCTGTGGCAAGAGCCCATGAATTGACACTAGTCTGCAGGCCAACTGGAATACTTGAATACATATGAAGGAAATGGAAAAGGAAAAAGTTTTAGAAGAAAACATTCATGATTTCAACCGAAATGGTCATTTTTTAATGTACCGTATTTTTGTGCTAGAACCCCTATTCCAAAAAATGTGGGGCACTAATGAAAATGCTAATAAAAACAAAAATTAGTAATTTATGAATTCTGTTCAGCCAGCACTATATCGAAAACACTACAGCAACATGTCATTTGATGTTTTATCTCGTGAATTAATTATTTTAATACACTCTTTAATACAAACTGCCTTTGGAGAACATTGTTCTCATAGTGCAAGATTATTCACTGATGCATCTGTTGGAAAATTAGCAAGCTTTAACCCATCCTTGCTTTTAAAGGACTAGGCCATCAATACAGACTACTTATATACTATTTAACATCACCTTTTTATTTCAACTTGTCACGTTGCCATTAATCTTAAACCCCACAGACCCAAATTTTTTGGAATGTGTTGCAGGCATCAGATTTAAAATAAATACACATCTTCAAAAAAACAATGCAGTTGATTAGGTAAAACATGAAATACTTGTCTTTATACTAGTTTTGTTTGAATAAAAATCAAAGTAAATTTAAAAATTAAAAAAGTACATGTTCAAGAAGTGTTATAGCAAGATCATTCGTCTCAGTTCTTGGTGGATGACGTCTTGTTAGTCTTATCTAAAACACAACAACCTTGAACAAGAAAATTAAAAAGACAAAAAGAGTGAAGCTTTGAGGATAAGTTAGTCATCACTCAGGAAAGCTAAACGTACTATTAGAATAAACCAAGAAATGTAGCTTAACAAGCAACGAGAGTGACAAATAATTTCTCTTGGATTGCAAAAAATATTGTGGAGTGTAAGGTTGAAGAGTTCAGGTCACGCAAAGTTGTAATTTCATTTTAGCCCTGCTAAATTCACCTTTGAGATGCACATGTCAGGAAAAGTTACTTTGTTGATTTGAAACCTTACAAGAACTATATTATACTAGCCAACGCCGCACAATTATGTATTGATGGGTGAGCACTTTCTGAAAGACACAGTTGTCCAAATGGGGTGGGTTTGAGGATACGACTAAGTGAATGAAAAGATGGAACTCTGGAGAGAGCAACATACAATTTATTGTCCGTGACTGAAAACTGGAGCACTGCCGCCGCGCCCCCCACCTCCCAGAGCGAGGGACGGCGAGGGGCGCCCAGTGAGGACGCCCTTTCCGCCTCTCTGGAGAAAGGGCGGGGAAGCGGGCCCGAGAGGTTTCGGGTCTTAACGTCGGCACAACCGGTAACGATCCTTCCGCAGGTTCACCTACGGGAACCTTGTTAGGACATTTACATCCTCTAGATAGGCAAGTTTGATCGTCTGACGCCCATTCCGCCCCGGCATTCTAGTCTGCCGATTTCTTAGTCATCGTTCAGTACGCAGTGCCTGCTCATGTGCCCACCCCCAACTCCTCACTTGAATTGCTTTCGTCTGTGTACAGTCCACATGCACTTGTGAGGCACGTTGACTGTTCATTTTCCAAACACCGCCTCAGTCGCTTTAGTCTGTGCTACAGTTCACATGCACCTGTGAGCCACATTCGGGCTGGGTGAGGTTTCCCCTTGTTGAGTCAAATTAAGCCAAAGGCTCCACACCTGATGGTGCCCTTCCGTCAATTCCTTTAAGTTTCAGCTTTGCAACCATACTCCCCCCGGAACCCAAAGACTTTGGTTACCCGGTTGGCAGCCCAGTGGGTCATGGGAATAGCGCCGCCGGATCGCCAGTCGGCATCGTGTATGGTCGGAACTACGACGGTATGTGATCTTCTTCGAACCTCCGACTTTCGTTTTTGATTAATGATAACATTCTTGGCAAATGCTTTCGCTCTCGCACCATGGTCGGCTGCTTAATGAATTGTTGGTGGGCGGGGCTCGGTCTTGCGTGCGTCTTGCTTGCCATGGATTGCGTGCAAAACAGGCATATCTTTTTGAAAGTTTGTCCCTGCGCCTTATTAATTGTCATTGCAAAGGCCAGTCTAACAGGAAATTGTCTGCGAGTAAAAGGCAAATTTGAATCTGATGGGGTCAGGGAAATCCGGGAATAAGGACAGTTTGTGAGGTAGCAGCTGCGATTGTTTTACACCCCAGTACATTGCAGTGAATGCTGGTAACAGTCAGTCTAGTGCCTTTACAGAGACTTCTTGCTGGCATGAGGTTTCTGAGAAGTATGATGACTGAACCAATTTTAAGTTTGACTTTATACGGAGGCATGCCAGTGGGAGTAATGGCTGCCCGGCGGGTCATGGGAATAACGCCGCCGGATCGCCAGTCGGCATCGTTTATGGTCAGAACTACGACAGTATGTGATCTTCTTCGAACCTCCGACTTTCGTTCTTGATTAATTAAAACATTCTTGGCAAATGCTTTCGCTCTCGCGTGAATTGTTTTCGTGCGTGTGCCATGGTCGGCTTCTTAGTGAATTGTTGGTGGGCGGGGCTCTGTCTTGCTTGCCATGGACTTAGTGAATTATATATATAGATATACAGTCTACCGAAGCTCTCTTTCACACCCTGATTTTACTGAAGGTTAGACTTTTACTGCACAATGGTGTTATGTGGATATATACATAGACTGACACATCACTGCCTGCTGAATGGAGTTAAAGGAAGTGTCATCTGCAGGAAACACTTTAAATTGAGTTTGCAGAAATGTCCCTTTATCAGGGATTCTTAAATCATGCACAGTAAGGTAAGAGAAAGAAGAGGATCAGATGTCCTCATTTAATCATAATGTCCAAAGCTTAACCACACTCTGGTAGTATGTGTGAACCAAGTTTTATTTTTGCTTCATTCAAGCAATAATAGTTTTCTTCATGCACATTGTTACCTGAGCTGTTGCATTTATTTCTGTATCACTATCTGCTATAATTATTTAACAAATGTTGATTTCAGCTCGCACTAATTCTTGTGTTAGTTTATTGCACTTTTATTTATTGTTCTTTTCAAAAGTGTGCAGGGCAAATTATAACCTTACAAGTGATAAAGAAATAAAGAAATTGCAAAGCAAGCCAAGGTGTCAGTGAGTATAGTTTCCAACTATAAGTGACACATCTTTTCTTACAAACCCAATATATATTTTAGCTACAATTGCAACTGCAAAGCTCAAATTATATCATAGCACAGTAATTATTGGTAGTATTATAAAAGAAATTGTGAAAAAACTTCTGATTAATATGTTTATTTTATGTGTAAAACCTTCCATGTTGTACATAAAATGTAAAAAGAGTAACTGCAAATAACTTTCTATAGATCATAAAGAAAGAAAAATATTTGCAACACATAATTCATACCTGAAACACTTTGCCGGCTTGAATCAGAGTCTCCATTAGTAGTGCTGGAATTGCTGGGAGAACTGTTATCTACTCCACCCAGCAGAGGGCGCAGGTGGCTCACAGAGACCTGCTCTATAAATGATGTGCCATACTTTCGGAAATACCACCATTCAAATATCTGTAATGGAGAAAATGAGCTACATTTGAAATGATGTGAAGTATTCATATATTTCTTTACTATAGAATTCCATAAAGGCACAAGCAGAAGTAAACTATAAATATAATATCATAAAGCAAGTATAAACAAATAACTTTTGTAGGTAAAAAAATTTAAAAAATACGCCACATTCTTTTGGCATTTCAACAAAACCAGTTTTCCCTTCTTTGTAATTCTTGTTTGCATTTGAGTGGGTTGTTGTGGTGTAATGTTGTAATATTTCCCTTAAGACAAATAAAATACTATCTAAGTCTACTGATAATACACTTAAAAGGAGAATCTCAAAAGGATTAAAGGGCTCTGCTTATCTAAATATTAATACAGATTAATTAAAAAAAAAAAACAATATGAACAGGAACAATGATGCAAATTACATTTGAAACGTTTGGGGGCAGCATGAAGGCACAGGAGTTAGTGCAGCCTCAGAGATCAACTGATTACTGTCTGGGCAAAAAATATGCATTTAAATATCAGAATGTATTGACATTAAATAAGCAACAGTTTTTACCAAACTTTCTAAAACTAGACAACAAATAAATATTAGTAAAACTTTCAGTCTTTCACAATTTTTTTTTTTTTAACTTTAAATGAATCATGTGTTCTTAATGTAAACTGTTATATAGTGAAAGCATAACAGTAAGAAAAACACCCATGTGACAAAGCAAAACTACACCAGTCCACTTCCTGATTTGGGGGACTGTGTAAGGCCACAGCCACTCTGAAGTAAGACCAGTTGCTTAATGTCAGTGCTTTGTGTGTCATTTTCTACAACATGCTAGGTTTGGGTCATAATGATTATCTGCATTAAATGTTCTCCAAAGAAGCTTGCAAAATTACAAGCTTACATGACATGGGCTGATCATACATGAAATTATACAAGGTCCTTTAATAATAATAACCTAAAAAAAAAAAAAAAAAAAATAGCCATCACCAATAAATATAGTTTTTGAGAAAATATAACAGACTATTCCTTGCTAGAGAGCTCATGAAATTCATATTGTGTTTAACCTTACATACAACTCTTTTTGTGTGATTTCTACCATAATCATCTCATCCAAAGAGCTATGCAACTTTTTGCTTTGCATTACAAAAACAGGCTGTAACATTTAGCCCCTTAACTCAGTCCATGGCGGGTCACTGTAGGTGCAGGTTTTTGTTCCCACCAGTTTGTGATGTTAATAGAAGTCCTATGCTAATTAAATATGCCATTATTTGAAAGTTTCAACAATTGGTGGGTCAATCCAGAAGTGCAAAACAGATATGATTTACTTCTCGTTCCACTTCTTTATAGACAACTGAAAAAGAGAGACAACCAGCAAAAAATGCTAAAGTCAGGCAGCTATACCAAGGGCATGTTAAATCATTAGCAAATTACTGCTTAAATAACAATGGCATTTCAAATTTAACAACACAGCAAAATGTCAATATCTGGAAGGTTTATATTTTTAAAAATCCCCTGAAAGGTAACTACAATGATACAATTCTGTAATGCAGTAAAAGGTTTAATACTGTAAATAGGAGTATGTGTAGTCTCCTTACTGATATGTTTAGCCCAGGAAAAATAAGCCAAAAATGCTGAATTTTTGTCAACATGAAAAAATATTGTGTGTAACAGAAGCATGCATATGCCAAAATGTCCACAAAAATACCGTAGGAAAGTTTTGTCTAGTGTTTACTGATGTTGATTTAAGCCATGTACTTCATGTGATGTTTTGAGACGATCACTAACGAACAGCCTGCTGTTGCAATCGGGACATTAGAAGCATGTTTCTTTGTGCACTTTCCTATATTTTTTCTGTTGCTTGCACATTCAAAGGGTAGAATGTCAGTGCCTGATCTGCACAATTGGTGCATCCTTTATGATATTTCAGGCTATCGCAGACTTCCACATTTCCCCTGACACAAATATTGATAGTTAATGATGCATGATGCCTTCATCATGCATCAGTTTCACTATCAGTCAATGCCTAATAACCAATTCACATCATTATCAGTATCACTTGATTCGAGCATGATGATATTATGACTTTTTGTTTTGCCATCATGTTTTAAGTTGGAAGCTCTGCCCCACTCATGAATATTGGTGATTTACTTTAGAGTTACTTGAAGAGGCAGAAAGAATATAGATGGTCATGTTTTATTTCATCCACAAGACAGCAGCAAAATACTGTCCCCAGAGATATTTGGGCTTAACATTATGAAGAGTATCATTACACGTCTCCATGAGTCTAACTCAGGTTGACCCATAGTTGCATAGAATTCTGAGCCCGAGTCACCTTCACAGTTAATGGCAAGGAGGTTAATTAAGGGAGGAGTTCCAATTAAACGAATTACCTTCACTGGAACAAAAACCACTTAACATACTGAAACCACACACCAGCATTGCCTTTTCTTGTAATTTCAACAATATGATCATGATGAAGATGCATGCACGTAAACTTTTAGAATCACATTAGCTAAAAAAAATACTAGCAAGATGCCCAACTAAAAACTGCTATGATACTGAACAGTGTTAACAGTGTAGCTTGCGCAAATCATTCTGGAAACAATTACTAATGAAGTCTGAAAGCATTTGTCACTGTTGCTCTACAATTTATTTAATAAAGTCTAGACCAAGAGTTCCCAAACTTTTTTCAGCCGCAGACCCCTTTACCAAAAACTTTTAAAACCGTCGACCCCCTAATTACATGCAATGGTTTTTCATGTCCGCACTTGCTTTGATATGTTCGATAAGACAATGAACAGACATGTTTGTGCTACATGTATTTTCATGCATTCTTACGTGTGACTCTTTTAATGACACATTTTACCTTTTCGTTCGCATATTTGGTATGCAATGTGTTTTTTTAAAATGATTTTACTTCTTAATTAGGTACCTATTGGAATCATAGATATTTTGAAGTAACAAACAAATAGCAGTAGTAAGGGGGTCTATTTTTGCTGTAGTTGACCCCCAAATTTTTTCATTGAAACTATCGACCCCTAGAAAGTTCAAATCGACCCCAGGGGGTCAATATCGACCACTTTGGGAACTCTTGGTCTAGACACTTTATGTACACCATTGACGCAAAAGATATTTTTTTGAATCTTCAGGATTATAAAGAAATGGCAAATCCATACTACAAATTCAGAAATAAACCAATAAAATATTGTGAATAACTCTAGAGGTATCAAAAAATATCAAGCGGGAAACACTGGTTAAGAATACGTTTAGCTCTTCTCCAGTATACATATGAAGCCAATCATTTAATAATTTAATTTAAAAGAAATTACACATTCCATTTTAAAATTTTGATTTAGTTGATTTTAAAATGTTTGTTTGTTGAAGACATAGCAGGTGAGCCATTCTTCCAAATACACTACCTGTCACAAGTTTTAGAACACCTCAGTTTTTTCAGTTTTTCTTTAGTAATAGGGTGTTGTACCCTGTTAGCCATTATGGATGCAATGAGAAGTCAAGCAAAATGACACAATTTTATTGGCTAACTAAAAAAGATTACAATACACAAGACTGTGAGGCAGCTCAGGCCCATTCTTCAGGCAAGATATGAGTTTTTCAGTTTTTCTTCAAATTTAATTAGTTGAAAATGGTGAAAAGGTAAGCAGTAAAATGCAGAGGTTACATTTAAAGTTTAGGGTTATGAAAAACTGAAAAAATAAGGAAATTTCAGAATATTACAAATAAGCCTTCTTAAGGGAACAACTAATAGATTATAACTTGCAGATGTTCTGAAGTAATTAAAGTAAATTAAACCTTTAAAATTGAAGCAAACAATTTGCACAGGTGTCCCAACTTCTGTTAATTACTTAAAAACCCTCTGTCTTAAAGCAGAGTTGGAACAGCCTATGTTACTACACCCTCTGAAGTACTACTTGGACAATATTACAATGTAGAAAGTTGTATAATTTCAGTGATAATGGCAAGAAACGGCAATTAATGAAATGAGACTGAGCATTATTACCCTTAGAAGTGTAGGCCTTTCATTTAGAGAAATTTTTAAAAAATCAAATTGTCCGTGAGTACAGTGTCCTACACGATCCAAGAAACTGGAAGAAACTCTGATAGGAAGAAATCTGGCACACCGAACGTCACAACACAATTAGAAGAGAAGTTTCTGAGGGTCACTAACTTGCGTGATAGGCGCCTCACAGCACAACAGCTTCAAGCACAGCTTAAGAGTAGTCGAAAAAAAGCAAGACTCAGTTTCTACTATAAACAGGAGACTTTGTTCTGCAGGTTTGACAGGGTGAATGGCAATAAGAAAGCCATTCCTTAAAAGGACAATATAGTGCCTTGAAATACCTGCTGTGAACTACTATGGACTGGAAGAAAGTCTTATGGACCAATAAATCAAAATTTGAAATCTTCAGTTCATCACGCAAGGAGGTCCCTCAGTGTGTGACACCAACTGTCAAATATGGAGGAAGTGTGAAGACCTGGGGTTCTTTCGTTGGAGGCACAGTTGGTGACTTGCATAGTGACTAGTATTCTGAGTCAACAGGGTTACTATAGTTTGGTCGTTATATGAGCAAAAGGCGGCTATTTTGAGGAATCAAAAAATGTAATAAAATTTTGTACACTTAATAATTCCTTGACTTATTTTTTTATTTGCCATTAATTTAATGAAACTTTAAGACATTTAACTGCATGAATTTCCATAAAAACTGAAAAAAGTGAGGTGTTCTACAACTTTTAACAGGTAGTGTATAACTGCATTTTATTTTTGGTTTACAAGTCTGTATCTCAGCACAAAAAATGACCCGCAGTATACTTACTTTATATGCTTTCATTACAAACAATTGAGTCAGATCGTTGAAGAGCTTAGCTTTCATAGCATGTATGCAAAATGAATCCACTCCGGAATACATGCACTTTGCAAAAAGAAGATGGAGGAGAGCCCCTCTTCATAACCCGGTGCGCCATGTAGTTTCGGATGTTTCCAGCTAATTAGCTATACACAAGTAGTGCCATTTTTAATCCATAAATATCAGGGGTTGAATTTAGGTGTACGACTGTGGTAGACTGTGGTATCCGAGCTGTTTTTTTTTTGTAAATGCTGCATAGTATAAATCAATAAGGTAAGAAAATCTCACTGCACTTTCAAGGCAAAAAAGGCTTTCATATTTCCACAGTTATGCCATTATAGAATTTGAGAAATACAAATATACAATTTGTACATATTTTGAAAGCATGATGATTTGACCAGTCAGCTGAGCGAGTGTGACATGCACAGCAACTAAAATGTGAGTAAATTTAAGTAAAACACATATCACACATATCTAAATGACACCGGAGCGAATGTGATGCTATTTCCAGGTACACGCAATTCTCACACTTTCAGTCAGTCCAATTCAGTGACTAATTCTGAATTAATATTAGTGATGGCCAATTTGAGGGTGATTCATTCTTTCTGAATGACTCTTTTCCATGAATAATGATGAATAATTTTGCAAAAACAAATAAATTGGTTCAGTAGAGCTCATTGGAAGTGTTGAAGGACAAGCGTCTGTCCTGTGTGAGGTCTTCCTTGCCTTTCATTTCACTGCAGCTAGTAGATGTTCTAAATGTATGCTTAAGAACTACCTGATTCACAACTCTTGTCTCACTTAATTCATAAATAAGTCTCTACCCAAGAATCAGCCTAACAATTCTTGTTCATTTCATTTGTGAACGAATCATTGTGAGTTGCACAATTCTCATTTACTTGCGATTCTATAATTAAACACCTTATTTTAATAATGCAACTAAAATGTGTTATCATGCTTTGTGTAATGAAACAGGACAATGGCATATGAGTTATCATGTTAAATATATAGTGAATTATATATTTATCTATAATTACATATTTATAGACATTATAAATTAACAAGCAATAATATCAATTATATATTTATACAGTAATCCCTCAATATATCGAAGTTCGCCTTTCGCGGCTTCACTCTATCATGGATTTTATATGTAAGCATATTTAAATATATATCGCGGATTTTTTTCTGGTTCGCGGATTTCTGCGGTCAATGGGTCTTTTAATTTCTGGTACATGCTTCCTCAGTTGGTCTGCCCAGTTGATTTCCTACAAGAGACACTATTGGCAGATGGCTGAGAAGCTATCCAACTTTCTTTTCTCTCTCTCTGTCTTGCGCTGACATTCTCTGATCCTGACGTAGGGGGATTGAGCAGGGGGGCTGTTCGCACACCTAGACGATACGGACGCTCGTCTAAAAATGCTGAAAGATTATCTTCATGTTGCTCCCTTTTGTGCAGCTGCTTCGTGAAGTGACATGCTGCACGGTGCTTCGCATACTTAAAAGCTCGAAGGGCACGTATTGATTTTTGATTGTTTGTTTTTCTCTGTCTCTCTCTTTCTCTGCTCCTGACGGAGGGGGTGTGAGCTGCCGCCTTCAACAGCTTTGTGCCGCGGTGCTTCGCATACTTAAAAGCCAAACAGCCCTACTGATTTTTGATTGTTTGCTTTTTTCTCTCTCTCTCTCTGACATTCTCTGCTCCTGATGTGCACTCCTTTGAAGAGGAAGATATGTTTGCATTCTTTTAATTGTGAGACGGAACTGTCATCTCTGTCTTGTAATGGAGCACGTTTAAACTTTTGAAAAAGAGACAAATGTTTGTTTGCAGTGTTTGAATAACGTTCCTGTCTCTCTACAACTTCCTGTGTTTCTGTGCAAATCTGTGACCCAAGCATGACAATATAAAAATAACCATATAAACATATGGTTTCTACTTTGCGGATTTTCACCTTTCGCGGGGGGTTCTGGAACACAACCCCCGCGATGGAGGAGGGATTACTGTATACACATATATACATACATACACATATATATACATACATACACACATATATATATATATATATATATATATATATATATATATATATATATATATATATACACACACATATATACATATATATGTGATGCAATGAGAGGGGACTCAATGGAGTTTCTATTTATGCTATATTCTAAATGAATCTATTAAGTTAAATGGGTTGTTGGAAAGAATCAAATCAGTAAATTAAAATGCCCATCACTAATCAATACACAGGCATAAACAAAAGTGAAGTGTGACCACCTAAGTAAGATAACTTGAAAACAACAAATCAAAGACTGTTTTATTGGGATTCTGAAATAATGTTAGACTGACAAGATTAATTTCACTAAGGCAGTCTTATAGTTGGGACAGATAAAAAACTTAGAAACCTTTTAGAAATTTAAAACATTAGGTGTTGTCTGTCTTTTGAACATTAGACTTAAAAGCTGTTAACCAGTTAATGTCTCCTCAATATACTGATGTAAACATGCATCTTAAAACACCAAATGTCACAAACCTGACAAAGGGATTTTTCTGACAAACCTGAAAACTATATTGTAACAAAAGAGTATGTATAAACGAAAGCATCCTGAATTACCTTGCTTTTCAGTAATTCATTTAACAGAGATATAATAATGATTGGTGTTTTGTTTTTAGCACTGTATAGTATTTTAGGCAGTATTAATTTTTAAGTTACTGAAAAAAATTTTCAGTGAATAAGTTTAGTTTGTACACCTGTTAAAATGAAGTGGTCAGCCCAGGATGTTCATATCATTCTTTATACAACTTACACTGAAATCCACCTTAATCCAGTAAAATCTCCCTATTTGTTGATAAACTTGGGGAAAATGGCCTCTCTGTCACTCGGGGCCATGAAAGTAAGGCCCCGAGTATGAATACATTAAAAGCTCCACAAAATTTGAAGTGCAGGACTAAATGAAGGCTGCAGATTTAACAAATGTGAAAAGGATTTTCAAGTTATTCTGACAACTCCAATTAATTGAAATCTGTTATTTCAGTTAGTAAATTGAACCAAATGAAAATTTTCCACATAAGCACAAACACAAAATGGTTCTTCATTAATAATTTCCAATTAGTCAGCAATGTGGCAGGATTGTCATATTTACATTTTAAGAACATACTCAAGGTATATATACACACTTACCAATATAAGCCCAGATATTAGTGAAGAGGTTCCCGTCAGGGCAACATAGAATTTTGGCGTCAGTGTATTCAGAAACATGCTTACTGAAAAAGAACACAGAGGAAAGCCAATCAAAATTAAAAGGCAACTAAGCTCTCTATCCATCTATTTCACATCTATAGTGTCCCTTTGAAAGCTGTGGTAAGCTCAAGCCTACCAAGTAAGATCAGGCATATGGCACCAGCCAAACATAGGATACAACTTCAGTCCATCACTGGGCACATGTACGCGCACACACGCATACTCATACAAGGTAAATTTACATTTGCAAATTTATCTAAAACGTGGGAGGTTTTTGGAATGTGAGAGGAAAACCCATGCAAACATGTGTCAAATTAAAAAAAAAAAAAAATCCCACATAGTTGGGAGGCTTGAATGCTTATCACAAATGATAACAAGATGCAATGAACATTGTGGTTCTTCTAACAGCAAAAAGGAAACTCCTGTAGTCAGGATAATTGATTAGGTACAGACAATGATCACAAACTGAATTTTAAAATAATATAAAAAAAAAAAGGCATGAAGACAACGTAATATTTCCACATGTTATTTTGGTCTGTAGTGGAACATGTGCTCCATGTACTCAGTGGTACAGAGTATGAGAACCAGAAATGCTAACAGGCTTAGTAAGTTTATGAGAAAGGCTGGCACTGACCTGGACACCATGGAGACAGAAGCAGTGAGAGAATCATACTGGCTAAGACTCTCATTTTCAACTGGACATTACCTTGAGCACAGCGCTACATGTACTGCAGTCAAAGTGCTTCCTTATGAGCTGCCATTTGAGGTTTAACATAACTTATATTTTTTCTACCATTTTAAGATGTTATTTTTAATTACATCAAGCACATATTTATTTTCTTTGTTCATTTACCTATCTGATGTGGCACCAGTTTAAACAATAAATAGCTGAAAGCTGTTTATTATTTATACCTTTGTAATTTTCCCGGTCCCCTTAATATGAGCCTCTATGTTTGAATCCATTACAAGGGTCAGTGTGTGCAAGGCCACACAAAGTAGTAACAGTTATTCATTAATGAACATGCCGTTTAATTTTCCTATGTTACATGGTTGAATCATCAGGCAGGAAAGGTTCTGTAGAGTTTTTGCAAGCATCAAGTGGCCGGTCACCTCTTAAAAACACTTACCAGGAAAGCAGCAGATTGAGCTTTTAAGCACTCGCACAAGGAAATGGAAGATGGAGAATTAAGTTCAGTGACTGTAACTTCTCATTCTTCGTGGCTTTACTGAAGGCAAGCCTGATTGTGTTACTCTGAACCTACGATGGAACCTCTTATCCCACTCTTCTCGTTATTAACAAGCAAGTTCAGCATTTTCAAGTTAAAATTATTTTTTATAGCCATGATATATTATATATTATTTTGCAACTAAACTATGTTCTAAAGTGAAGTATTTTTTAAAAACAAATTTTTAAAAATACTTGGCATGTTCCTATGTCTAAACATAAAAACAAAAGCCTTAAAAGTTACCAAACACATCTACTTTGAAGCAACAAAAGTTTCAATTTAAGGAAAAGTGCTTTCATCATTTCTCAGGCATACTTGGAAGCAACATTAGTTAAAAGGAAGTAATGGATTTTATCACAGACTCCCGATACTATTGTTGAGGTAAGAATGTAATTCCAGTTCAGCATGTTTGCTCACAGTAGCTGTGATGGGTGAAGTTTTACATGCTTCCACAAGTGCACATAGTCTTATTGTCATTTTGGGCTGCATATGTTCCTACTTTTGTCTCTGCAGCTCCATTTCTTCAGTGGTTATATTTTGCCATTGCTTGTAACAAATGATGCTCTGCAGAAAACTGTACCAAATTTCTGACTGTGGCAGCACTGTGAGTGTGGCATGAAATCATTCAATCTAAATTATGCTGTCAACACAAACCGTGTGAATTTCCCATTGGGATTAATAAAGTATCTATCTATCTATCTATCTAATTACCCTCAAGCCTGGATAAACCATTGTAACGCTTTTCCCTTTGAATTTACATAAAGTGGATATAAAAAAATGTACACACCCCTGCCAAAATAGCAGATTTTGTGTAATAATAAAGTGAAACCAAGATAAATCCTGACAAACCTTTTCCACCTTTATTGCAAAATTGCAATCTATACAAAAAGGTGAAAACAAATCAGAAATTGCTTAGTGAAAAAAAAAACAAAAACTGGTTGCACTAGTGTGCACACCCTTTAATAATCAAGGATGTAGCTACTTTCAGAATCATCAGTCACAGTAAGTCTCATCTCAAATAGCAGTTAGTATATACCTGATATCAATTAAAGTGGCTCTAACTGAGCTCACATAAAGTTTGGCTGTTACTATAGGGTCATTCTGATATCCTCTTGGTTGCAACATACTCCAAAAGCCATAGTCTGTTAGCAGCTTTTAAAACATGAACGGGATCTCATCACTGAAAGGTATCAAGCAGGACAGGGTACAAAAAAGTATCCAAAGCATTAAACATCCCATGGAGCACGGTGAAGACAGTCATCAAAAAGTGGAGAAAATATGGCTCAACAGTGACTCTACCAAATCAAGATAAAAGGGCTGGTATTAGGAGGCAGGATGGTGGAGTAGTTATGAAGATGACTTTCAAACCTTGCTAAAAAAAAAATCTCTGAACAATTTATCCTGATCTCAGAAGCTGCATTGGATAAAAGCATCAGCTAACTGTGTTATAATAGTATTTTTTCACATACTTATAAACTGAATCTTGTGGGCATGATAATGAAAGGAAGATAGACAAACAAATGAAACAGTTCAGAAAAGAGGTAGCAATATGGCATTCATCTACTTATGTGTTAAAATACACAGTATGAAGCCTTGTAGTGCCTTTCATTAGCTCTGTACTTCCAATACCTAAAACTATTTATTCTCTCTGTCACCAAGACAGCTAACTGTGGGACTGGCAGAGAGTACTTCGCGCACAGCAAAAAGGAAGTATACAGTGAGAGGTGGTCATTCAGTCCTATGGGCTAATATGTTCAGAGTAAACACACAATTACTGTGTGTAATTAAAACATTAGAACAATCCAGACAAGAAGAGGCCATTCAGCCCAACAAAGCTCGCCAGTCCAATCCACTTATTTCTTCCAAACAAAATATCAAGTTGAGTTTTGAAAGTCCTTAAAGTCTTACTGTCTACCACACTACTTGGTAGCTTATTCCAAGTGTCTGTCATTCTTTGTGTAAAGAAAAACTTCCTAATTTTTGTGCTAAATTTACCCTTAACAAGTTTCCAACTGTGTCCCCGTGTTTCTGATGAACTCATTTTAAAATAACAGTCTCAATCCACTGTACTAATTCCCATCATAATTTTAAGCACTTCAATCATGTCACCTCTTTGTCTTCTTTTGCTTAAACTGTATAGGCTCAGCTCTTTTAATCTATCCTCATAAATCATCCCCTGTAGCCCTGGAATTAGCCTAGCTGCTCTTCTCTGGACCTCTTATAGCGCTATTTGCTGAAATAAAACCACACAAAAGACTGCTCTTTAATAAAATAAGGAGACAGGCCAACATTTTCAAGCATTCTTCATTACATTAAGGGTGGCAGAGAAGCCAAGCATTTATTTTAGTGGGCCACAGGGCACACACCCTAAGGTACAGGGTGAGCCAAAATGAAGTAACATATTTCTTAAGGTCATTGCACGAGGTAGACGCAGCCAAGTGGGTTGGGGTGGGGTTCCTTTGATAGGCGATTCCCTGTAGTTTTCAGTTGGCAACATGCCTTGATCTGGTGCACACTGTGCTTTCACTGTCCAAGCATTCTTCAAAAACAACAAAGCCATCATCACTGCGCGATGCACCTTCCAAATGCACTTCAGAATTCCTCCTAATGGTGACATCCCAAGTTGGAAAATAATTCTTCAATGGGTGGCTAAATTTAGACAGACGGGTACAGCATTGAACAGAAAATCTACAGGCTGTCCTCGGACTGTATGAACGCCTGAAAACATGCAAGCTGTAAGGGCATCAATTTTGCAATTTCCTACATGTTCAGCATACGGTCACCATTACTTCAGAATTTTACATTGAAATGCTAGAGAACTTTTTGCGGCCCCTAATGGAAGAAATGGATGTGGTGGACGCCTGGTTTCAACAGGATGGAGCAACAGCTCAAACAGTGTGGACATGCATGCAAGTTTTGTGGGAGAAGCTGATCTCCCTGTGCGGTGATGTCAGGTGGCCTTCACTTTCACCTGATCTCTCTCCGAGCGATTTCTTGTTGTGGTGCTATCTCAAGTCGAAGGAATACACACACCGACCTCAAAACCTTGAAGCCCTCAAGGATGCTATTCGCCACGAAATCTCTACTATTCCCCTTGAAATAATCGAGCGGGTCATGCGAGCGTTCAGAAATTGTCTCCAAGAGTGTATCGCTAATGATGGCCACCACCACCTTGAAGACATCATTTTTAAAACACAGTGGAAAAAAATCTATTTTGTATATCCTTTCTTGTGTTGAAATGAAATTTATTTTATTTTGTAGCGTTTTTGTAGAATACACGTTTGAAATGTGGTACTTCTTTTTGTATCACCCTGTACTTTAGAATTTCCATTTCACCCAATGGGCTATTATTAACTTAATGTTTTTCATATAAACTCTTAATGGAAAGTAAGACCCAAGCAAGTCGAGACAATGTGATCAGATCTGTTAAAGTCGGCAGCAAAAACACAAACATTCTGGGATATCATATTTCACAGAGCAAGCATCATTCATTTGGACCATACAACAAACCACTGCAGTGAAGTTTTATGGTAAATCTTTTGTCTATATTTTCTAACTAGAAAAACAGAACTTATCACAATCACATAATGCATTCTTCACATCTAAAAAGTTGAATATTACCAGGATTCCAGTTATAAAAGAATCGAAGCTACTTCAAAAATACATAGTTGACTTTGGGATGTTCACTATGTAAAATAGTTTATAAGGCATTTACTTTTCAGACTAAGCAGGTTACATTTTGTACAGATGTCCATGTTGCTACAGTATGTTTATTTTAGTGGCAGATTACTATATCTACGTGCTATCGAGCTAAAGTACACAGTAATAAGAAGATTGTTTGCAGTCTTTTTTCCCTAGACGCCACAACCGTAGACCAGTCTACCTACCCCTACCACATTTGATAGTTGTATCTTTTCCTTGGTGTTACCTTATGCTGCAAGTGAAATGACTTGGACTCAGATAAAAGATTAAACTAAGAGATAAGCTAACTGGGTTTAATAATATTTATTGAGTTTAAAAATGCAAGTTCTGAAAATAAAGTGTTTAAAGCTTCCCCGCATCAGTGCATAATCATTTTTATTAATTGGTTGTGCACTGTAGTTTTAACATATGCCTTCTTTTTTGTTTCTTGCCCTCTCTTCAGAATAACAGAATAAAAAATAATAAGAAGAAAAACACTGGATGAACCATGGGGTCTTTTAAATTAAAGTGGATCTTAAAAATGAAATTTATAATGTAAATAATATATATCCATCCATTCATCCATTGTCTCCCGCTTATCCGAGGTCGGGTCGCGGGGGCAGCAGCTTGAGCAGAGATGCCCAGACTTCCCTCTCCCCGGCCACTTCTTCTAGCTCTTCCGGGAGAATCCCAAGGCGTTCCCAGGCCAGTCGAGAGACATAGTCCCTCCAGCGTGTCCTGGGTCTTCCCCGGGGCCTCCTCCCGGTTGGACGTGCCCGGAACACCTCACCAGGGAGGCGTCCAGGAGGCATCCTGATCAGATGCCCGAGCCACCTCATCTGACTCCTCTCGATGCGGAGGAGCAGCGGCTCTACTCTGAGCCCCTCCCGGATGACTGAGCTTCTCACCCTATCTTTAAGGGAAAGCCCAGACACCCTGCGGAGGAAACTCATTTCAGCCGCTTGTATTCGCGATCTCGTTCTTTCGGTCACTACCCATAGCTCATGACCATAGGTGAGGGTAGGAACATAGATCGACTGGTAAATTGAGAGCTTCGCCTTGTGGCTCAGCTCCTTTTTCACCACGACAGACCGATGCAATGCCCGCATTACTGCGGATGCCGCACCGATCCGCCTGTCGATCTCACGCTCCATTCTTCCCTCACTTGTGAACAAGACCCCGAGATACTTGAACTCCTCCACTTGGGGCAGGATCTCGCTACCAACCCTGAGAGGGCACTCCACCCTTTTCCGGCTGAGGACCATGGTCTCGGATTTGGAGGTGCTGATTCTCATCCCAGCCGCTTCACACTCGGCTGCGAACCGATCCAGAGAGAGCTGAAGATCACGGCCTGATGAAGCAAACAGGACAACATCATCTGCAAAAAGCAGTGACCCAATCCTGAGCCCACCAAACCGGACCCCCTCAACACCCTGGCTGCGCCTAGAAATTCTGTCCATAAAAGTTATGAACAGAATCGGTGACAAAGGGCAGCCCTGGCGGAGTCCAACTCTCACTGGAAACGGGTTCGACTTACTGCCGGCAATGCGGACCAAGCTCTGGCACCGATCGTACAGGGACTGAACAGCCCTTATCAGGGGGGCCGGTACCCCATACTCTCGGAGTACCCCCCACAGGATTCCCCGAGGGACACAGTCGAATGCCTTTTCTAAGTCCACAAAACACATGTAGACTGGTTGGGCAAACTCCCATGCACCCTCCAGGATCCTGCTAAGGGTATAGAGCTGGTCCACTGTTCCGCGACCAGGACGAAAACCACACTGTTCCTCCTGAATCCGAGGCTCGACTATCCGACGGACCCTCCTCTCCAGGACCCCTGAATAGACTTTTCCAGGGAGGCTGAGGAGTGTGATCCCTCTGTAGTTGGAACACACCCTCCGATCCCCCTTCTTAAAGAGGGGGACCACCACCCCGGTCTGCCAATCCAGAGGCACTGTCCCTGATGTCCATGCAATGTTGCAGAGGCGTGTCAGCCAAGACAGTCCTACAACATCCAGAGCCTTGAGGAACTCCGGGCGTATCTCATCCACCCCCGGGGCCCTGCCACCAAGGAGTTTTTTGACCACCTCGGTGACCTCAGTCCCAGAGATGGGGGAGCCCACCTCTGAGTCCCCAGGCTCTGCTTCCTCATTGGAAGGCATGTTAATGGGATTGAGGAGGTCTTCGAAGTACTCCCCCCCACCGACCCACAACGTCCCGAGTCGAGGTCAGCAGCGCACCATCCCCACCATATACAGTGTTGACACTGCACTGCTTCCCCTTCCTGAGACGCCAGATGGTGGACCAGAATCTCCTCGAAGCCGTCCGAAAGTCATTCTCCATGGCCTCCCCAAACTCCTCCCACGCCCGAGTTTTTGCCTCAGCAACCACCAAAGCCGCATTCCGCTTGGCCTGCTGGTACCTATCAGCTGCCTCCGGGGTCCCACAGGACAAAAGGGTCCCGTAGGACTCCTTCAGCTTGACGGCATCCTTCACCGCCGGTGTCCACCAGCGGGTTCGGGGATTGCCGCCACGACAGGCACCGACCACCTTACGGCCACAGCTCCGGTCAGCTGCCTCAACAATAGAGGCACGGAACATGGCCCATTCGGACTCAATGTCCCCCACCTCCCTCGGGATGTGGTCGAAGTTCTGCCGGAGGTGGGAGTTGAAGCTACTTCTGACAGGGGGCTCTGCCAGACGTTCCCAGCAGACCCTCACAACACGTTTGGGCCTACCACGCCTGACCGGCATCCTCCCCCACCATCGAAGCCAACTCACCACCAGGTGGTGATCAGTTGACAGCTCCGCCCCTCTCTTCACCCGAGTGTCCAAGACATGTGGCCGCAAGTCCGACGACACGACCACAAAGTCGATCATCGAACTGAGGCCTAGGGTGTCCTGGTGCCAAGTGCACATATGAACACCCCTATGCTTGAACATGGTGTTCGTTATGGACAATCCGTGACGAGCACAGAAGTCCAATAACAAAACACCGCTCGGGTTCAGATCAGGGGGGCCATTCCTCCCAATCACGCCCTTCCAGGTCTCACTGTCATTGCCCACGTGAGCATTGAAGTCTCCCAGCAGAACGAGGGAGTCCCCAGAAGGTATGCCCTCTAGCACCCCCTCCAGGGACTCCAAAAAGGGTGGGTACTCTGAACTGCTGTTCGGT
The DNA here is from genome assembly GCF_900747795.2 of Erpetoichthys calabaricus. Taxonomy (NCBI): domain Eukaryota; kingdom Metazoa; phylum Chordata; class Cladistia; order Polypteriformes; family Polypteridae; genus Erpetoichthys; species Erpetoichthys calabaricus. The sequence goes on along the minus strand of NC_041394.2, from coordinate 260,896,676 downwards.
GCATACGCACAAACAACAGTTAGGACCCGTCCCCCCACCCGAAGGCGAAGGGAGGCTACCCTCTCGTCCACCGGGGTAAACCCCAATGTACAGGCTCCAAGTTGGGGGGCAATAAGTATACCCACACCTGCTCGGCGCCTCTCACCGGGGGCAACTCCAGAGTGGTAGAGAGTCCAGCCCCTCTCAAGGAGATTGGTTCCAGAGTCCAAGCTGTGCGTCGAGGTGAGTCCGACTATATCTAGCCGGAACCTCTCAACTTCGCGCACTAGCTCAGGCTCCTTCCCCTTCAGAGAGGTGACATTCCACGTCCCAAGAGCCAGTTTCTGTAGCCGAGGATCGGACCGCCAAGGTCCCCGCCTTCGGCCACCACCCAACTCACACTGCACCCGACCTCCTTGGCCCCTCCCATAGGTGGTGAGCCCATGGGAAGGGGGACCCACGTTGCCTCTTCGGGCTGTGCCCGGCCGAGCCCCATGGGTGCAGGCCCGGCCACCAGGCGCTCGCCATCGAGCCCCACCTCCAGGCCTGGCTCCAGAGTGGGGCCCCGGTGACCCGCGTCCGGGCAAGGGAAAACGCCGTCCAAAATTGTTTTTCTTCATAGGAGGTTTGTTTAACCGCTCTTTGTCTCATCCCTCACCTAGGACCAGTTTGCCTTGGGTGGCCCTACCAGGGGCATAAAGCCCCGGACAACAGAGCTCCTAGGATCATTGGGACACGCAAACCCCTCCACCACGATAAGGTGACGGTTAAAGGAGGGGATAATATATATCATTCCTAAAAATTCCACAATTGAAGGAAGAATTAGGTATATTAATCTCTGGTAAAATGGTCCCAATGACTCAAAAATGGCTCTTTTAATAGCTACTGCAGTCCTTATTTATTTACTTAATTTATATGCACATTACCTTATCTCCATTATGTTCCTGAATAGCATGCATTTTAACTTTTGCCATTTACTCTTATTTTGACATACAAGAAACTTATAATAATGTGAATGGCCGTATGGATTTTTAATAGTAAACTAAATAGCATTAGACTGCAAGCTGAACTGTCTACTTCCTTGGATAGAAGTGATGGATCATAAAATGTCATTCTTTGTACTTTCCACCATACAAGATTTTCTGCTTTGTTGCTAGCATAAATTTGTTGATTTCTAAATTGATAGCAACTACCTGTCATTCAAAATTAGCTCTAGCCATGCACAGTCCATACCGAATGTAATCAATGAATCTTACTGATCGTCATGGCCATGGGCTCCTTCAAAATAGCCATTGCTAGACCCTTTATTAAAGAAATGAAAATTACAGTAAATCTAAATGTTGTGGAAATTACAATTTGTTGGATATTAAGTTGTATTCACTTGTTTATTACTGGCATTGTATTGTCACTAGTCTGTGGTAAAACATGCAAGCAAGAATATTACGCACGACAATCTACCTTTTGCACAGGAAAAAAAAAACATATATACAGTATACGCACATACTAGGGGGGCAAGCCACTCACATTGTTAATAGGGGGGCTGAACGCAACCCAGGAGAAACGGTCGCTCCTCCAAAAACCCCTCTTGAACAGTGATATAATGGGAAACAAATTTTTTTTTTTTAACCTCCTCTTTGCTCAATCAGCTGCTGGCTTGCTGCTGCTGCTGCCGTGCTGCATGATCTGCATCTCGCGCAGCGCTTTGAACATTTAAAAGCCTGTACAGCAGCTGTCTTACTCTTTATCTTTTATTTCTGGCCCCAGGTGTGGTTAAATCTCTTGGCACTATTGGTTAATTCTCGTTTCGTGGAACTTGAGTTCTTGATATTTTTTAGATTATAATTTAAAAAATGGAATAAGAATCTGAAGATCTAACTACATCACATTAAAGTTCGATAAATTCTGAAAAGAATGATACCAAACATATATATGTACGTTTTAAAATATCTCTGATTTAAAGCGTGACATAAAATCGTTGCACTTTTAGGCTTAGGATATATTATATATATATATATATATATATATATATATATATATATATATATACACACACAATATACACACACACACACACACACACACACACACACACACACATGGATTACATACGAATCCATTTTAACAAAGGATTATTTTTTAACTGTGTTTACTACTATAGCAACCTTGTAACTTCCCATCAGGAGGCAAATTTGATCAAAAGAAGGAGCTGTGCCAGGTATGGCAAAACATTCTCAAATATCAACAAGCTCTTTAGGAACTTGTTCAAAAAATGCCAAGAGAAATGTGAAACTTGCTTATTAAAATGATTTTGAAATTAGGATGGATGGATACTATTATGACATTTTAATAAGAAATGTGGCAGACATCTTAAGAGTAGAATTTGAATAAAACTAAATAATTCTGGCTCTGTTTTAGTGAATTCTTGAACTAAACAACATCCAATACTGTCAGAAAATAACCACAAAACCACTGTTTTTCTGAAACAGAGCAGATTTTTTACTTAAACTTTTTTTTTTAGTTGAACCATCTGAATACTTCAATTTATATGTTTATATTCTATTAAATATCTTACTGTTTAAATAGCAACATGAATTCACTGCAATAAAAGGTGCTGCATATGATACCAAATTGTATTTATTACAACAGTAGAAGGTTAATTGTGACTCTGATTTGACAAAAAAAGAAAAACACTTTGTTGCTAGCATAATACATAAATATTTACAAAAGACCCAATTTCAGTAAAAAAAAATGTAATCTTTTCTGGTGTATCTACCAATTGCCAGATTTTAATGAAATGTAAAAAACAGGAAAAAAAAACCCTGAAAAGATATATGTCATATACAAGGATAACAAAACAATACAGCTGTATACTTACCTCATTTACTCAATTTGAGAAAATCTATGGACCTCCATTCAAGAGACAGCTTGTTTATCACTGCCAAAATACTCCCTGCTGTGGTTTCCGTCTCTTTCCAACATTATTTTCTATTCATTTGTTATTGTCAGGGAAAAAAATCCAAACAAATAGAAAGGCTAACATGATTAAGTGCTGCTATCTACAGACTTTCTCCAGACCATTATAAACAACTGATTCTCATATATGTCACCCTGACCCACAAGAATCGCGCCCAGCAGAACGTAACAGAGGATGAGAAAATTGTTGCGCAGGAGCAAGACATGTCCAATTAGCAATCCAAACAAATGTGTTCAACATTGTTTAAATTAATAAGACCCTTTCAACAAGGCTATGTATGTTAATATAAGTTCTAAACTGCATCTTTTACATGTTTAAAATTTGACAAAAATAAAACAATTTACTTACATTACATTGAACAATTGAATGTCCAAGTACAATCCAATGTGCAAAACGGTGAGAACAGAATGTAATCTTAAATACTGTATTTCATCTGCAGGTAAAACAATGATAACATTTATTTTGCACAATGAATTACTTTTTATGAGTAACACATGTTCTAGAATTCTCATCTCAGCAGCAACAATGTTAAACCGAAAAAAAAAAAAGTCAGTATTTCAGACAGACTCTGTATTAATAAATGACTGGTAAGAGTGTTGCAGCTGTTCATACCAAAAAGCATTAAAATGTGCTTTTCACTAAGGCTTCTCTGATTTTTCATGTATCCTACTTTTATATTTGCCTGACACTGTTATTCAGGACAACACCCTTTAACATTACAACTGCTTACATATTAAATTTTTTTAGATATTTATGTATTATTATTAAGTTATTACTGAAGCACAGGCCAGTCAAGTGACTTGTTCAGAGTGACACTATGAGATGGGCATAGGGATTGTAAACGTCTTGGCCACTACACCTGTCTGATTTTAATACTGCAGTGAGAACAGTTTGTGCCCAGGGTGGCTAGAGTTCATAATGACTTTGCTTTAGTGACATTTGGAATGGATCTCTGTATCCAACAAGTTAGATTCTATTTTTTTTTGTGCAGATGTCACAACCATCTGGATGGCCTTTCTGTCTTGTGAGATTATATTAACATACCACATGGTGATAACACTGCTCAGAATTACTTCATAATGTATCCTTTTAAACATTCTTCATTTTAATAGGTAGATAGTAACCTGCAAAAGGCATCTTTTTACACTCAAATTGCTAAATTGTCATTAATATGTCACTGCTTTTTGAACTTTTGGAGGCACTCTTATTTGAATCTCATACATAACAAACAAAAACCGAAAGTAGTATACCTTTTACTATAAAATAATAAAATGCACATGAGTATTGTAATAACAAGGAGTGACAAAAACACAATATGATAAAATAACAAAACTGCCTCTCTATTCAAAAGAGACCCAGTATAACATCCATGGGAGAGCTGGTCCATTTTCCCACAAACACACTCTTGTAAACACTCCCCAAATTTCTTCTATTGCACCAAACTGGCCCTTTTCCTCTTCCCTGCCAGGCAAGGTCTTGCTCATCTAATTTGTGATGTAGTGCCTAGCCCCAAAACACATGCAGGTAAATCTGGCAATCACTTTCAGGGAAAGACTTGATCATGTAAAGTTCTGCTGTTGGCGCCAGACATCTGTGCAGCCTCATCTGTCTTGCCAAAATAAAAAGGCAGTGCGACTGTGCAGGAGCTTGAGTAACAAAGACAGCACCACCCTGTTGCTGGTTCCCAACATCTCTGGTGACGAGCAATGCCTTGTCCAACACCCCCAAAGTCATTTGATTATTAATGTACTCCTAGGATCACCACTTCTAATTATCCTTCCAATTAAGACTTTTTTTTTTAATCAATCATTACACTAAATGGAATATCAATTTCATGTTTGACCATGTCTATATTGATCATTTTCTGATTAAAATTTTATTTTTTAATGGAACACTATTTAAAAATCAAACTAGATCTATAGCTGAAAATGGTCATTTCCCTGTATACCAAATGCTTAGTTGAGAACAAATAAAATTTCTTCCTTTAAGGCAACTAAAGCCAGATTAAAAAAAAACTGTTGATTGACTTATATACAAAAATAATAAACAGCAATGGGAAAATATTCTCAAATACACTATTTAGAAGCATTCCAGCAGTCCATGTATAAATATGTTGTATCAGACACAAATAATACAGGGAAAGAAAAATTACCCTTTCCTGCTAACAAGGCTCTTCGGTGATAAACGGACACCTCAACACACATCAGAAATATTATTTTCATTTACCAGACTGGTGTAAGCCCATGAAGAATGTATGTCGTCTCCTTACATCTACAGTGCATCCAGAAAGTATTCACAGCGCATCACTTTTTCCACATTTTGTTATGTTACAGCCTTATTCCAAAATGGATTAAATTCATTTTTTTCCTCAGAATTCTACACACAACACCCCATAATGACAATGTGAAAAAAGTTTACTTGAGGTTTTTGCAAATTTATTAAAAATAAAAACATTGAGAAAGCACATGTACATAAGTATTCACAGCTTTTGCCATGGAGATGTTTCTGCAGTTTAATTGGAGTCCACCTGTGGTAAATTCAGTTGATTGGACATGATTTGGAAAGGCACACCCTCTCTATATAAAGGTCCCACAGTTGACAGTTCATGCTTGGTTTGTGCTCTGACATGAAGTCAAAGGAACTGTCTGTAGACTTCCGAGACAGGATTGTCTCGAGGCACAAACCTGGGGAAGGCTACAGAAAAATTTCTGTTGCTTTGAAGGTCCCAATGAGCACAGTGGCCTCCATCATTCATAAGTGGAAGAAGTTCGAAACCTCCAGGACTCTTTCTAGAGCTGGCTGGCCATCTAAACTGAGCAACTGGGGGAGAAGGGCCTTAGTCAGGGAGGTGACCAAGAACCCAATGGTCACTCTGTCAGAGCTCCAGAGGTCCTCTGTGGAGAGAGGAGAACCTTCCAGAAGGACAACCATCTCTGCAGCAATCCTCCAATCAGGCCTGTATGGTAGAGTGGCCAGATGGAAGCCGCTCCTTAGTAAAAGGCACATGGCAGCTTGCCTGGAGTTTGCCAAAAGGCACCTGAAGGACCCTCAGACCATGAAAAAGAAAATTCTCTGGTCTGATGAGACAAGGATTGAACTCTTTGGTGTGAATGCCAGGCGTCACGTTTGGAGGAAACCTGGCACCATCCCTACAGTGAAGCATGGTGGTGGCAGCATCATGCTGTGGGGATGTTTTTCAGCGGCAGAAACTGGGAGACGAGTCAGGATAAAGGGAAAGATGACTGCAGCAATGTACAGAGACATCCTGGATGAAAACCTGCTCCAGAGCGCTCTTGACCTCAGACTGGGGCGACGGTTCATCTTTCAGCAGGACAACGACCCTAAGCACACAGCCAAGATATCAAAGGAGTGGCTTCAGGACAACTCTATGAATGTCCTTGAGTGGTCCAGCCAGAGCCCAGACTTGAATCCGATTGAACATCTCTGGAGAGATCTTAAAATAGCTGTGCACCGACGCTTCCCATCCAACCTGATGGAGCTTGAGAGGTGCTGCAAAGAGGAATGGGCGAAACTGGCCAAGGACAGGTGTGCCAAGCTTGTGGCATCATATTCAACAAGACTTGAGGCTGTAATTGCTGCCAAAGGTGCATCGACAAAGTATTGAGCAAAGGCTGTGAATACTTATGTACATGTGATTTCTCAATTTTTTTATTTTTAATAAATTTGCAAAAACCTGAAGTAAACTTTTTTCACGTTGTCATTATGGGGTGTTGTGTGTAGAATTCTGAGGAAGAAAATGAATTTAATCCATTTTGGAATAAGGCTGTAACATAACAAAATGTGGAAAAAGTGATGTGCTGTGAATACTTTCCGGATGCACTGTATATCTGTCGGTCCTTCTCCAAAAGGCTTCCATTACTTTCCTTTCTAGTGTAGCCATAAAAGCCTCTAGCTAGTAGTGCTCTTTCCTAAAAGAATCTGGCACACAGCATATGGCAAAGACTCTCCATTCAGATCTTTTTCTTTGTTTCTCTCAGTCCAGAAGTGTGCTGCCTAACAAAAGTGATTCAGGATGTGCTGAGTCCAGCAACATCAGTCTCAGCCAAGGAGACTGCCATAACGCAACATAAGGACAGCTTTGCACTATATAAAAAAATAACTGCTTTTTAGTATAGATCAGGGCAATAAATCTTAGAATAATGGTTATTTTAGTCTGTTATGTCATGTACTTGCAGTTTTCTGGCAGGCTACATGATTTACTACAGTAAAGTATAATGTCTCAGGCTTAATGCATACATTTATATTGATTATGCTTTATCAGTAACTGTATTCTCTTCATTTTCTACATTCAGAAATTATCACTTCCTACAGATTGTTTTCAGAATTTATGTGACATTAGAGGAGATGAAAAGAGGAAATGTGTTCAAAAGGTTAACAAATGATTATTAGAAAATAATAATTAAATGTGTTAAATGCTCTTATGTACAGTAGTATGTAAAAAGTAATAAATGCTCTTATGATTGATAAATACTCACAGACACTACTGATGGCAGAAATATTCCACTTTGGCAGTTTTATTCATATTCAATAGGAACAAAATATCCAGAAAATTCTGTTAACCAAATACCATAGTCATTTTTATATGTTTAAAGTAAGCTTCAGGATGTCAAATTCTTTTATGCCTTTATAGCGGTTATTTATAAATCCAAGTTAACACATCTGTGACCGCATGCCCACTTTCACTTTGAATAATATGTTCTAGTTATATTTCAGTTATATTTAATTACTAGCCATGTTACATGTAACAGAACACATTTTAAAATATTTGCTATCTCTTGCCCTTACGTGCATCTTCAGTGTCCTTTCACTGTACCAGCATGTGACTGATCCTATTTTCATCAGTGCTTCCTGTATTTAGAGCCTTAACATAAAACTTCTCAAATGCTGTCATTTTAAAGCACCTTGCTCACCTCCTACTTAGCATTATATTTTTCTCAAAAAAACAAAATGTAAAAAGTGTTGTAATTTTTCAAGCCAAAAACCTCTCTTATTAAATCTTATCTTTCTACTGTAAAAAGTGTAAAACACTAAAACTACAAAGTCAGGAGTGTAAAAAGTATAATAATGATACAAATAATAATAATGAATAATTATAATTAACAATAATAATACCAGATATCATCAGTTCCTATCTGTTTGAATGGAAAAACTCCTTTGGTGTACGATCATTTACCCAACACTCTTCAGCATAACAGATCATCTCAACAATAATTCTTTCATTCACATCATCATCAAGAAATAACTTCAAGTAAGTATGTGGATCTTGGCTGTCAATATTAACTTTTATTTCTGGCTTCCCTACAAAATAAAAATGAGGTGGTGCTGGTTTATTTGAACCAGGGTCAACTGAAACCCAAGCGCGAACATCGCTTTCAGATTCATCAGAATTGCTTTCAGTTTCACTGTCCGCTTCAATTTCACTGCCTAAAGGCAAATTCACTTTGTCATCACTGCTGATAAGAGGCTCCTCAACATCACTGTTCATATAACTGTCAAGAGTGTGCAACACCTGAGCAGCTGAAAAACCTTTCTTACCAGATGCTATTATGTTATTATGTAAGACATCCTATGCCGTTGCCCAAGTAATGCTTGGAACTAATGCTTCAACAACCTGAACACTCCTCAGGTCTAATACCTACACGAGATGTGTCTTATGCAGTTGTCCGAGTAACACTAAGGGCTAACACTTTTAGCATTATTTTCACTGCCAAAGTGACGCGCTGGGTCTAACACTAGGAGGGTTAAAGGTAACTCTCAGAATGCATCCTACACCTTTATTCCTTCCTCTGTGTTAAAGCCAAACTGACCAATCAGATTGTTCACAAACAGACCTTAGTGTTTCATTATATAATAGATTACCATGTTGTGCTTTAGATTGTAATTTGGACCTTTTGTCAATGAGTAAGAGATAAACTTAACATAACCCTCCAAAAATAAAGACCCCTTCAAAAGAAGTCCTCTTTGAAATGGTTCTGAAAACCAGTCTACTTTTAGGGGCAACTTAGAATCTGCTCCTTAGGGATATCTTGGAGCATTTGGAAACAGCAATGAGGTTTGTGTAACCAAGTTCTAACACAATTTCTGGAAACTCGCAATGCAAAAAACTTTAATGTAGTCATTCCAAATGAAATGAGATATAAAGAGACTTGGAGCACATACACAATACGAACTTCAGCAGCAGCAGGCATTGTTACGAGTGCATTACTGAACTTTTATGCAATGTGTGCCAAACATAATTTATCTATCATAATTCATAAACTATTTTTTAATTACTGAACAGCATTCTTGTATTTGACAGTGTTTAAGTTGCTAAATACCTTAGTAAAGGGATTAATATATTGTTGCATAATTCTAATTACTTTCTCTTTAACACTAACCATTTCAGCACTATTTAACCACTGATTACTTTAGACTTTAATAAAACTAAATATTCAAGTAAAATTGAAATTGAAGATTCAGACTATATTCAACTGTATCATTAAATTAAAATCCAATGAAAAGCCAATGAAATGGTGCAAAGATTAGACATTTCTGCAATAACATTCTGAATATAATGTGTCTAATCTGCTGGATAGAGGGCACACGACAATTAACTAAAAATGACAAATTCCCAGCCTGCCCCAAAATTCAAATACACAGATGCTGTATGTAGACAATAAATATATGTTCTTATAGAAATAGTGCAAAATATCCTAAGTTTACTTATTAAGCCACTAATAAAAGATTTGTAGAACCTCAGATTTTTTTTGTTAAAGGCAGACCGCACAATAAATCATAACTGCCCCAACAGTTACTGTAACACAAAAGTATGCACTAATGTTCTGTACAACTCAATAAAAACCAAGGTCAGTGAAGTAAACCACATGTCCATTCAGCATGCCGTGTAATCTCAAATTCATTATCAGATGTGATGCCAGCTCAGAGGACTTTGATGTAATCATTCAAAGCAAGACAGAAAAACTAATTTGTGATACAGAGAAAGGAATAGTTTTTCATAATTAGAAATAACAAAAGTACAACAATCTGGGCAGCAATGGGGCATGGCAAGCGGAGAAAAAATATTTTCTAAATGCCAACAAAGTTCTCTACATTAAAAGGAGTTGGAGGGAAAATACTAGTAAAGTAACTGAGTACAAACATCAAACAAGATACATTTGCAATCTACACATCAAAACATAAAGTAATTAATATTGTGACCAGACATCCAAAGAGCAAAATTTTTGCCAAGTGTAGGGCAGAAGGTTGACCTCACTGCTCCACATAAGAAGGTGGTCTTAAAGTAGCCAGGTTAAGCAGAGTGCCAACCTAAGGCCCAGACAGAAGCAGGGAGTCAAAATTAACAAGAAGTACAAAGAATTAACATCTAAAAACTCTACTGAAACCCACTGAAGAAAACAAAGTTTTACATTAATAAACAAATCTTCAATTTCTTGCATATCTAATTAAATCTGTCTTCTGTTTAAGTGTAATCTAGTTGACATTTGTTACCAAAAAAAATGTTTCAATATACAAACATTGCTATAAAAGATGTACTTCAAATGTATTTTGACAGGCACAAGTCCACCAAGGCAGAAAGAAGTTTATCACTGTCACTTTAGTAACAAAAAGCTTGCTTAATCCCGTTCTGAAAATGAAATCTCGAAGTGTACTTTACTACTGTTTTCTACAAGTATTAATTTATAGGAATCCTTATTTGTCATCATGATTATCAGTACTCTTTCTGGGGTCTAACCTGAAAAACACTAACATATCTGTGAAGTTTTCCAGACTACATGTAAAGCTATTTGCATGCCACCATACACACTCATATTGCTTTTAATGGGAATATTCAGGAGACTACAAAATAATTTTACCAGAAGTGTTTATTTTCAGTTAATGACCACGTTGTATTACTTTTTTTGTCCTTATTAGAAGAGCAAAGCAAAGCTTATGGAAGCTGTTCAAGATCCGGAAAATGTTTTACATTAAACTGCTTGCAATAGTCATGTTATGCATAACCGCAAAATCAAGTTCAAAACAAATTTTCAACAGAAATAACCACTGGATAATGGCCGATTCTCTACACTTTAGGGTCATTTCTATTCCTTTTGGGCCCCAACCCTGTTCCCCGTGTTTGCTGGAGACACATTAACTGTAGCGCCAGGACATTTACTCAGCTCACTTATGCCAGAAATAGGCCCTTGCCCTATCAAAACAAAAACGTTACGACTGTGCATCTATGCTGCACATGACAATACAGTCTGAGAGATTTGTTCACACCTACTTTAGCATTCAAAAAACTTATTTTATTTATTTTGTGACTCACATTACAATGAATGAGACACAGAACAACAGGGCATCCAATCAATAAAAAAGACTAATTCAAGTCAGAACTGTGAAAGAAACTAATTTTACCATAATGAAATATTTATGAGAATTACGAATGCTTTAACTTTGGCGGCCAAAACATGAGTTTCAAAACATTCTTCAGACGAGACTGTATTTTGTTTTTGTTTTTCTTTATTCCCCTCAAGATTTAGAGGTACTCTAAATCAAGAGAATGACAACACTAGTATAGACCATATTCCGTACCTTTAAGGTCCACAAGAAGCCAGCTGCTGACTTTCTGGAGGAATGTGTTACAAGCAAAGAAACCACAGGCGAAGTAAAAATGCAACTTCACTTAGTGAATGAATGAACAGCAGTCAGGATATCAGATGTATTTAGCCCATTTCTATTTACTCTGCCACCATTGCAGATCAGCAATCCATTAAGTTTTACAACTTACAAACACCTGTGTGCTTTTAAGAAATCTGATTTACATAAACCTTCATGGCAACTCAGATTCATTACATTTCTCTTTCACAATGTTGAAAGATGTTGCTGTCTCAGCACTGTACTTGTTTAACAAGTCCATCAAATAAATCCTTACTGGAATCCTGTTTGGTTTTGGGGCAAGCAAAACCTTCATATAAAAGTTTATCTGCCTAATTCAAGATGTGACAATAACCCAAAAGCAGCATGTCACCCTCTCCCTCCCTTCCTTTTCTTTGGCAGATAACTGGAAGGAAACCAGCGGAGGTCCAAGGATTCTGTTACATGACTCTTCTTATCTCTATCACAGGAGCTACGACAACCACCACGGAAAATCTAAGCCTTGCTGAAGATTAACAAAAATTAAATGTAAACGCTGTTTGAATAAAAAGTCAGCAGCACTCTGCACTCAATCAAAACATAAGATCAGATGTTATATGCAATCATGAGCACTTGCTTTTCAATACATGGCAGTTGCTGACTTTATTACTGTCATATGTGAGCTCCAGTTAAGTATCTAAAGCACACACTGTTTAAATACAAAAAAAAATATCCAATTTTAACTTTTTTCTTTTAATATTAGGAAAAACAGGTAAAAGTTAGTCCCATCCTGAAAAATATAATAATGTGAGGCTCAACATCCCTTGTGTGTTTAGAATTAGCATTCTTTATTTTTAGGCAACACAATTAATTCTGTACAATGTTTATTTGGATTATTTTGATGCACAGGTGCATTTTGATACTTTTTATAATTTTATTGATTATATTAAAATCACACAACATTCCATACAAATAAATAAATTTTTACAAAAATAGGATTGAAAACAAATCAACCCCTATATACACTGTGCATGACTCTACATCTACCTGTGTGTACTTGTATACAACTGTAGGGGGTAATGTGCTAAAGGTAACATGTGTTACGTTATCAGATTACTTTTTACTGTAATGAGTAATCTAATTGTAAGGCTTATTTTGCTGAAGTAATAAATACCTGTGTAACCTTTAAAAAACACAAAAGACACAAAAAAGATGTGTTACTGTGCCAATACCAAACTTTATTTCTGCCACTTCAGAAGAAGAAAAAAAAAATCATTGCTAACATTGTTACCAATATCATTGATAATATTGTGCATTCATGTGATATGGCCATCTGGTGACAACTAGTGAGGAAGGGGTTAAGCACATAAGTAGTGTTCCATCAAGTGTAAAGAACTGAAGTTACAGGTTGGGAGCATGAACTGATACAGCATATTGCCACACCCACCACATGACAAACCACCTTAGGATCCTAGATTAGGACCCGAGCACATACATGCAATGGGTGACACCTCTGCACCACACTAGTTTGAATGGAGTAGGACAGTGTGAGGTTTTTTTAACAGTAGCCGGAGCGCCAATCCTGCCACCAATCCTCAAGTTTTCTCTGCCAGTTGGGAGACCTGCTTGCAGGGATGGATGCGGGTTAACGTCATACCCAGGACGGAGCAATTGCAGGTTAAGATCCTTGCACAAGGGCCCAATGGAGTGGAATCACTTACAGATGTACATTTAATCCTGCATGTGCTTATGGGTAAATTTCATTGGCTCAGTTCAGGATCACTGTGAGGCAGTGATTATAGCAATACCATTGGGTATAAAGCGAGTAAATGTACTGGTCCTTTGCAGGGTTTAATTGAATAGTCAATCACAAAAGATTATGGTGTGTGAAATCCAGAAATAGGAACCTAAAAATAAAGTGTCAGTTTACCTTTAACCCAGTTATGTGCTATAGATATTTTGAAACAGTAAGATCTGATGATACATCGACTAGTATTCATACCGTAAATCTTCAGGGCTCAGGGTGGGGATGGATAAGGTTGACAGATGTTACTTACTTCGTAGCACATAATGGACTAAACACGTTTATAAAATACAAGAAAATTATCAGATTTAGATGTGTTTCTGGTCAGTTTCATGCAATTCATACGTGGGCTTAGAATTTAACAACAAATAACTAGCCAGTGAAATGTGCAGTTTTTCCACATAAAAGAACAAAAGGTAATACACTGTTTGAGACATTACAGCTATAATAAAGTAACTATACAGTGCATTCAGAAAGTATTCACAGTGCATCACTTTTTCCACATTTTGTTATGTTACAGCCTAATTCCAAAATGGATTAAATTCATTTTTTCCCTCAGAATTCTACAAACAACACCCCATAATGACAACATGAAAAAAGTTTACTTGAGATTTTTGCAAATTTATTAAAAATAAAAAAATTGAGAAAGCACATGTACATAAGTATTCACAGCCTTTGCTGTGAAGCTTGAAATTGAGCTCAGGTGCATCCTGTTTCCCCTGATCATCCTTGAGATGTTTCTGCAGCTTAACTGGAGTCCACCTTTGGTAAATTGAGTTGATTGGACATGATTTGGAAAGGCACACACCTGTCTATATAAGGTCCCACAGTTGACAGTTCATGTCAGAGCACAAACCAAGCATGAAGTCAAAGGAATTGTCTGTAGACCTCCGAGATAGGATTGTCTCGAGGCACATATCTGGGGAAGGTTACAGAAAAATTTCTGCTGCTTGGAAGGTCCCAATGAGCACAGTGGCCTCCATCATCCGTAAGTTAGTGAAGTTCAAAACCACCTGGACTCTTCCTAGAGCTGGCCGGCCATCTAAACTGAGCGATCGGGGGAGAAGGGCCTTAGTCAGGGAGGTGACCAAGAACCCGATGGTCACTCTGTCAGAGCTCCAGAGGTCCTCTGTGGAGAGAGGAGAACCTTCCAGAAGGACAACCATCTCTGCAGCAATCCACCAATCAGGCCTGTATGGTAGAGTGGCCAGACGGAAGCCACTCCTTAGTAAAAGGCACATGGCAGCCCGCCTGGAGTTTGCCAAAAGGCACCTGAAGGACTCTCAGACCATGAGAAAGAAAATTCTTTGGTCTGATGAGACAGAGATTGAACTCTTTGGTGTGAATGCCAGACGTCACGTTTGGAGGAAACCAGGCACCGCTCATCACCAGGCCAATACCATCCCTACAGTGAAGCATGGTGGTGGCAGCATCATGCTGTGGGGATGTTTTTCAGCGGCAGGGACTGGAAGACTAGTCAGGATAAAGGGAAAGATGACTGCAGCAATGTACAGAGACATCCTGGATGAAAACCTGCTCCAGAGCGCTCTTGACCTCAGACTGGGGCGACGGGTTCATCTTTCAGCAGGACAACGACCATAAGCACACAGCCAAGATATCAAAGGAGTGGCTTCAGGACAACTCTGTGAATGTCCTTGAGTTGACTTGAATCTGACTGAACATCTCTGGAGAGATCTTAAAATGGCTGTGCACCGACACTTCCCATCCAACCTGATGGAGCTTGAGAGGTGCTGCAAAGACGAATGGGCGAAACTGGCCAAGGATAGGTGTGCCAAGCTTGTGGCATCATATTCAACAAGACTTGAGGCTGTAATTGCTGCCAAAGGTGCATCGACAAAGTATTGAGCAAAGGCTGTGAATACTTATGTACATGTGATTTCTCAGTTTTTTTTATTTTTTAATACATTTGCAAAAACCTCAAGTAAACTTTTTTCACGTTGTCATTATGGGTTGTTTTGTGTAGAATTCTGAGGAAAACAATGAATTTAATCCATTTTGGAATAAGGCTGTAACATAAAAAGTGGAAAAAGTGATGCGCTGTGAATACTTTCTGGATGCACTGTATAATTAGTTACTTTTTTGTAAGCAGACAGTAATGTAACAAGGTTACTTTTCAAAAGAAATGTTCTTCAACACTAGGGTGCTCTTCCACCACCTACTTATGGTATAGTGACCCAGCTGCATCACATTTTGTACTTAAGTACTGATCTGAGCCTACCCAAGATTCACTTTTATAGTATGGGGCTCCTATAGACCTACAATGATAATAGCAACATTGATATTTTACCAAGTACAAAAAAGAAGTCAAATGAAGAGAGTATAAAAAATATTTGTATCAACAGAGAAGAAAGGAAAAAAACAAAAAGAAGATAAACACAGGCATATAATTTTAAGTTACTAAATTGGATTCGATTCTATTTTAAGGTTCAAAATGAAGGTCATAAAGTTGAGAAGAGGACAAATTAATCTAATCAAACCACCATTAGGATTACTTGAAACCCTGAGAGCAGTTATTTTGAACAGTTAAGAGGTCTGTAAAGGTCTCTGCTGCATGTAAGTGCAGCATTACATCAACTACAGTGATAAAATGTAATCGAGATAGAGAAGCAGTGACGAGAGTTATACACTGTTAACCAAAAAATCTTTTCATGTACAGACACACACAGTACACATGGGACAACCAAAAAAAAAATTGAGCTAGGATTGATAAAAGCATACATTGTGTATACAAAGATCAAATTTTTAAAATGAATTCTAAATAACAAGTGTTAATACATTTTTGATATACAGTATCAAATGTCTGCCCGTGTGCAAAAGATAAATATGTTCTGTGCAGGTCTGTGTGTCATGTGATCTAATTTTCATGCCAACACTCTTCTTACTAAGCAGATGTTTTCATATTATGCACATTTAAATCCACATTAGTAACAACCAGGGCAGAATGTAAAATGGGCAATTATGATATCAACATTTTGCTCCACCTTTTTAAAGTGTAAGAGCTGGTTAAGATTTAAAATTTCTAATCCAACTTGACCTTTATAATTTAGGTGTTAAAGCCATGACAAGTTTATTAGCATGAAAATCCCGAAGCTTTAGAGAATGAAGACAATGGATTCAACTTTGTTTAAAATGAAAGGCTGAATAAAATTAGATCTTACTAGATAACTATGAATGAAAATAAACCTGAAATACACTAATTGTCAAGTGGCAATGCAAAATCATCAGAAGACTGCAAAGTGCAAGATATCTGTTAATATAAAGTAATTGGGAAAAAAAGCACTATTAATATATATATATATACGCAATCATTTAGAACTTCACACTCTTCTTGACTATATAAACAGACCTAAAAGCATTAAAAATACTAATAAAAACAGCAATGCAATGCAGCTCTTTTAAGAAATCTCCAGCTACTATTTCTGCTTTATATAGTATGATGATTACTGAAATGTTTTTTCTACTTACATATGTCAAAAAAGGTTAGCAAAGCTGGAGCCCAGTGGAGCTATTGTAAACCTTCTTATCTATCAACTAGTTATCACAGAGGGGGTGTTGCTATGACAGCAAAAAGCAGCCCTTTGCCACTCTGCGCAAGTTAAGGCTGATACTAAACAAAATACAAATGTATTCCTAGAAGCATTGCTTCCTATACCTGTTGAAGATAGAGTCTTGCCCTATCCTATTTAAACTGCTTATGATATTACATTTCTTTCTGACCATTCTTAAACCATAAATCTCCTGAGCATAAAGGAAAAAAAAAACACACAACAGTTTCATTTAATGAACAGCTAACTGGTCCAAGTATCCCATCCAATGGGTTGTTAAGGCAGTTACAGACTGGCCTGTCAGTTGGCTGAAGCAGACACACTGCTTCATACTTATTCCCTCCATGCATCATCATGAAAAGAAGTGTTTCAGGATTTCCAATACCCTTCTGAGATTTTGTTGCTGTTCTTGAGTTTGTTTTACCACCATTTACTGAATTCACTTTATCTTTGAGGATTCAAATGAGGAATAAGTCAGCAGCACAATACAGGTCTTGCATAATAATAATAATAATAATAATAATAATAATAAGACATTATTTACATTTATCTATACATGACTTAATTTTCATTACAATATTAGAACAACTTTGACGAGAGCAGGTCATTCAGCTCAACAAAGTTTGCCAGTCCTATCCACTTAATCCTCTTTAATAAAATCCCTGTGTGCGTCCAGGTGTCCGTGTGTGTGTGTCTTCTAGTGAAGTGCGCATGCGCGGGGCACGGTGCGATGTGCGATATTACTATCAGAGAAAGTTACAAGCGTTTTACGGAAATACAAACCAGTATTACTGCGAGAGGAAATTAAAGGTACACAATACAGTGACACATATTACAGCCACATACAAGCCAGTATTACTGTCAGAGGAGATTAACACTAGAATTACCAGAGCCTACGAAAAAACTTGTATATCCAGCCCACCTTAAATCGCTTCTTAAATCCGTTCACACCTCTCCGCCAGCATCCTTTGTCTTCTAAATGTGCTGATAAAAGACAAGCTGCCAGCAGTCCTCACAGATGGCGCAGTGGTAGTGCTGCTGCTTTGCAGTAAGGAGACTGTGGAAGATTGTGGGTTCGCTTCCCGGTTCCTCCCTGTGTGGATAGCGCTTTGAGTACTGAGAAAAGCGCTATATAAATGTAATGAATTATTATTATTATTATTAGCAGCCGGCTATTCCATCCCCCCACCGAGTTAGAACGTGAGCGAACTTTTCCCAGCTAATGCCTTGATTGATTATGTGGGAGTGAAGTGGAGTTTTACAGTGGAAATAAGAGATTGTTATTCTAAAGTAATCTGTGTAAACACATTGTTAAAACAGAAACTTTGTCATATTTTAGTAATAAATGTTACAAAATGTAGTAGGCATAAACTATAGAATGTGTAAAGCCCGAGTTCCAAAGATCAAATAAACACTTTCACAAAAGCTTCAAGGACAGTACAATAGCCTCCGTGGCGTAGCGCGTTAAGATTTGCCTCTTAGAACACAACAGCTCTGCCGCCTCACAGACCTGAGTTCGATTCCCTGCTAGGGATAAAATGTTGCTTTTTTTTCTTTCTTTTAACCTCAAACGGACATAAAATTTATAAATTGGTATGCACTGTCAGTTAATGAGATCGTTATATTTTCATGTGGGATGCTCCTTTTAAAATATTTTTTTAACAATTGAGACTGCAATTAACAGGAACAACTGTCCTTATAACTGTTATTTTTAAGATCCATAACACACAGACAGACGAGCACTGCGTAATAGAGAGACACACAGGCAGAGATATATAAATAAACAGGGAAGGCACATGTACTGAAAGAAAAAAAAAAGATCAACGTGCGTTGTTTCTGCAGCACTGAATGAGCTCACCCGCTCTAACATCACCCCCTCCCCCGATCTGACTCTCTAAGTAACAGCGCAAGTACAGACGCAAACCAAGTGTAATCAAGAGTCCTGGTTCGATCCCCACTCACTCCTATATTTGCCGTTTTCAGTAGTAAGCTGCTCTTTTTGTTAATATACAGTACACACATGCACTTGATTTGTGTCTTACTTGCGCTGTTACTTAGAGAGTCAGATCGGGGGAGGGGTGATGTTAGAGCGGGTGAGCTCATTCAGTGCTGCAGAAACGTTGATCTTTTTTTTTCTTTCAGTACATGTGCCTTCCCTGTTTATTTATATATCTCTGCCTGTGTGTCTCTCTATTACGCAGTGCTCGTCTGTCTGTGTGTTATGGATCTTAAAATAACAGTTATAAGGACAGTTGTTCCTGTTAATTGCAGTCTCAATTGTTAAAAAAATATTTTAAAAGGAGCATCCCACATGAAAATACTGTATAACAATCTCATTAACTGACAGTGCATACCAATTTATAAATTTTATGTCCGTTTGAGGTTAAAAAGAAAAAAAAAAAAGCAACATCTTATCCCCAGCGGGGAATCGAACTCAGGTCTGTGAGGCGGCAGAGCTGTTGTGCTCTAAGAGGCAAATCTTAACGCGCTACGCCACGGAGGCTGTTGTACTGTCCTTGAAGCTTTTGTGAAAGTCTTTATTTGATCTTTGGAACTCGGGCTTTACACATTCTATAGTTTATGCCTACTACATTTTTGTAACATTTATTACTAAAATATGACAAAGTTTCTGTTTTAACAATGTGTTTACACAGATTACTTTAGAATAACAATCTCTTATTTCCACTGTAAAACTCCACTTCACTCCCACATAATCGATCAAGGCATGAGCTGGGAAAAGTTCGCTCACGTTCTAACTCGGTGGGGGGATGGAATAGCCGGCTGCTGGCAGCTTGTCTTTTATCAGCACATTTAGAGGACAAAGGATGCTGGCGGAGAGGTGTGAACGGATTTAACACTAGAATTACCAGAGCCTACGAAAAAACTCGTAAATCCGTCCCACCTTAAATCGCGTCTTAAATCCGTTTGCACCTCTCCGCCAGAGTCCTTTGTCATCTAAATGTGCTGATAAAGCTACTAGCAGCCAGCTATTCCATCCCCCCACCGACTTAGAATGAACTTCTCTCCTAGCTCAAGCCTTGCCTTGATTTGATTACCTGGGATTGAAGTGGAGTTTTACAGTGGAAATAATTCTAGCGTTATTTGGAATACACGCATTTCATGTGTGTTCCATTTCTATAGTTGGCTGTGCAAACACATTTTTAAAACAGAAACGTTTTTCATATTCTAATAGTAAATGACAAAATGTAGGCATAAACTATATAACGTATGAAGCCTGAAGTCCATATATCAAAGAAACACTTTCACAAAAGGTACAAATAAAAGAACACGTGCGCCTTCATTCAAAAAAAAAAAAAGCCGCGTTAGCATGCCACATTGACACTCTTACTACGACCGCCGCGGTGGCGTAATGGTATCAGCCCCTCACTGGGAATCAGAGGGTGGCGAGTTCAATTCCGCACGGCTCCACTTCGAGAAATTAACTGCTCTTATTCTTACAATTTTAGAATAACAATATAAATTTGATTTCAGTCTGTAACAGGCGGTGTAACTTATGATACTGGTAAAGGTTAGCTTTTTTTTTTTTTTTTTTAATTCACTTTTCATTCTCGCAGTCGCATTCAATCCATACAACCCCATCTGACACAGCTGGTTTCACATAAATAAAAGTGCACTTTTATTCAAGACTATAACTGAAGAATAAAGAAAGCAAGTTACAGTTGGTGGTTGATACAACAGCTTGCGTGGTGCAATGTTAAGAACTGCTGATTTCCGATCCGTGCTATATAAAATCATCACATTCAAATATTAACAGTTCCCACACACCCAAGGTCCGCCATTCCTACATTTGCAACATGTGTACTTGTTGCAGTGTACACACCTCTCTGTGCTATGGTTCCTATTACAGTGAATGAGCACCTGACACTGTACTTTCTTCCCTGGGGGAAGCTGAGGTCTTAGAACGGAAGTTTGTTGACGCTGTATCATCTTTTCTTTTTCCATCGCCTTTTCCTGTAAGAAGCGACGACGAAGTTCCTCTGCAAGGTGAGCCATGAACACTCTTCTTTCCTCAGCGGACCCCGTGCATGCCTTATACAGTACGGGTGCGTTCATCGCTGCTAGGTCAAGGATGTTGTACAACACAGCAACCGGCCACCTGCGTGTTCCTGTGCGCACTGAACAAGCACGCACCTTCTGGTCCATGATGTCAACGCCACGCTGGGGAAAAAAGAAAGACAAATATATGTGACATTTTGAAGAAATCATTTTATCACCAGAAGAGCACCAGAATACTTCGTCACACTAATATTTTTTTCATTAGCATACCTTCATGTGGTTGTAGTCTGTGACCGTGTTTGGTTTTTTTTTTTTTTATCTTGCCCAATCTCCACATCATGGTGCATTGTGCTGAGAATGCAGACAGACTTCATCTTTTTTGGCACATACACTGTCAGCATGGCACTGGGAGATCTAAACACCAGCGTGGAGAATTGTTCGTGTACTGAACTGACTTTAGCTGCAGGTGGAAGTTCCCGTCGCACTTTATTCATGGTGCCAAGCAGAGCTGTATTGCGGTGCAGCAGTCTATTAGCCAGCGAAAGTGACGTGAAGAAGTTGTCT
This sequence comes from Erpetoichthys calabaricus, assembly GCF_900747795.2. NCBI lineage: Eukaryota > Metazoa > Chordata > Cladistia > Polypteriformes > Polypteridae > Erpetoichthys > Erpetoichthys calabaricus. The sequence continues at coordinate 260,875,138 of NC_041394.2, read as the reverse complement.
GTTGTTACGGTTCTGCCTTTGTCCAGCAATGGCTCCATAAGCTTTATGACCACAGACTCGGAAAGTCTTTCTCCCGTGGGACGACTGGGATCTTTTCCTAAATAAGGAGTGGCATTGCACATGTACTTTGTCTCCAAATCTGCCGCAATCCAAAAAGGCAGAACCGTAACAACAGACAACTTCTTCACGTCACTTTCGCTGGCTAATAGACTGCTGCACCGCAATACAGCTCTGCTTGGCACCATGAATAAAGTGCGACGGAACTTCCACCTGCAGCTAAAGTCAGTTCAGTACACGAACAATTCTCCACGCTGGTGTTTAGATCTCCCAGTGCCATGCTGACAGTGTATGTGCCCAAAAAGATGAAGTCTGTCTGCATTCTCAGCACAATGCCCCATGATGTGGAGATTGGGCAAGATAAAAAAAAAAAAAAACCAAACACGGTCACAGACTACAACCACATGAAGGTATGCTAATGAAAAAAATATTAGTGTGACGAAGTATTCTGGTGCTCTTCTGGTGATAAAATGATTTCTTCAAAATGTCACATATATTTGTCTTTCTTTTTTCCCCAGCGTGGCGTTGACATCATGGACCAGAAGGTGCGTGCTTGTTCAGTGCGCACAGGAACACGCAGGTGGCCGGTTGCTGTGTTGTACAACATCCTTGACCTAGCAGCGATGAATGCACCCGTACTGTATAAGGCATGCACGGGGTCCGCTGAGGAAAGAAGAGTGTTCATGGCTCACCTTGCAGAGGAACTTCGTCGTCGCTTCTTACAGGAAAAGGCGATGGAAAAAGAAAAGATGATACAGCGTCAACAAACTTCCGTTCTAAGACCTCAGCTTCCCCAGGGAAGAAAGTACAGTGTCAGGTGCTCATTCACTGTAATAGGAACCATAGCACAGAGAGGTGTGTACACTGCAACAAGTACACATGTTGCAAATGTAGGAATGGCGGACCTTGGGTGTGTGGGAACTGTTAATATTTGAATGTGATGATTTTATATAGCACGGATCGGAAATCAGCAGTTCTTAACATTGCACCACGCAAGCTGTTGTATCAACCACCAACTGTAACTTGCTTTCTTTATTCTTCAGTTATAGTCTTGAATAAAAGTGCACTTTTATTTATGTGAAACCAGCTGTGTCAGATGGGGTTGTATGGATTGATTCTGAATGCGACTACGAGAATGAAAAGTGAATTAAAAAAAAAAAAAAAAAGCTAACCTTTACCAGTATCATAAGTTACACCGCCTGTTACAGACTGAAATCAAATTTATATTGTTATTCTAAAATTGTAAGAATAAGAGCAGTTAATTTCTCGAAGTGGAGCCATGCGGAATCGAACTCGCCACCCTCTGATTCCCAGTGAGGGGCTGATACCATTACGCCACCGCGGCGGTCGTAGTAAGAGTGTCAATGTGGCATGCTAACGCGGCTTTTTTTTTTTTTTTTTTTTTTTGAATGAAGGCGCACGTGTTCTTTTATTTGTACCTTTTGTGAAAGTGTTTCTTTGATATATGGACTTCAGGCTTCATACGTTATATAGTTTATGCCTACATTTTGTCATTTACTATTAGAATATGAAAAACGTTTCTGTTTTAAAAATGTGTTTGCACAGCCAACTATAGAAATGGAACACACATGAAATGCGTGTATTCCAAATAACGCTAGAATTATTTCCACTGTAAAACTCCACTTCAATCCCAGGTAATCAAATCAAGGCAAGGCTTGAGCTAGGAGAGAAGTTCATTCTAAGTCGGTGGGGGGATGGAATAGCTGGCTGCTAGTAGCTTTATCAGCACATTTAGATGACAAAGGACTCTGGCGGAGAGGTGCAAACGGATTTAAGACGCGATTTAAGGTGGGACGGATTTACGAGTTTTTTCGTAGGCTCTGGTAATTCTAGTGTTAAGAAGCGATTTAAGGTGGGCCGGATATACGAGTTTTTTCATAGGCTCTGGTAATTCTAGTGTTAAAGGCATGTTACCTACGCGCACACCTGTATTACCGCCAGAGAAAATTAAAGGTATATTACGGACGTACAAGACAGTATTACTATCACAGAAAATTAAAGACACACAATACACGGTGCCATTCCACAAAGATCGGTCAGCTCAGCAAGTAAACATCAACAAAAGAAAGGCTGAAAGACAAAGAAAAATACGACCAACAAACAGAATGAGGTCAAGGTCCCTTGCCATTTAATATAGACTGTTCCTACTAATGTTTATGCACTACTGTTCTAGCGCCCGTTATTGTAACGGACTAAATGACTAGTTCTTCTATAAAAACATCAAGCCTAGTTTTGAAAGTCCCTAAAGTCTTACTGTCACTTACTTGGTAGCTTATTCCAAGTGTCTATGGTTCTCAATATTTTTAATAAACTGCTTGAAAGAATTATACACCATTGTGTCAAAAATCTATGCAGTGTGTATTTTACACAAGTTGGCTAAAAGACAAAAATCTATATATATAATTCACTAAGCCGGAAGACAAGTAGCCACCCATGGAAAGCACGCCGGAAGGGGCGTGGATTCACTAAGCCGCAAACAAGTAAGCCGTCCATGGCGCACGCAGGAAGGAACCACGCCCACCAACTCTAAGACCACTGGATTACGACGACAACTCGCAGAGCCACACCCACCAACTCGGACATGTCGACTGGGAAAAAACGCCGTCATTTATCTTCGTCTGGGCTACAGTACACATGCACCTCTGAGCCACGTTGACTTTTCGCTTACGACGCACGACCGCGTGCACCATAGCAAACTGTTTTACATGCTACATGCAGCAATTCGTTTCCGCGACAAACATGCGTCTTCTTAGATGGTCCTGCAGGAACACGGAAAACGTTTCCCGCCCACCAAAGCAGGACCATGTGAAAAGGCATGTTTGTCGCAGATGTGAATTGCTGAATGCAGCGTCTAAAACAGTTAATAGGCTGCAACAAAATTATGAAAGTACAGGCGCATTTTTTCACACAAGCTGTGTGTGTGGGTTGGTGTTAGTTAGTTAATTAGTTCCTCGAAGGATTTCAACATTTAATATGCACAAGCGGTAACACTGCAAAAGCAGCCCAAACCAGAAAAGACGGCTGGCAAAAAGTGGCCGACAAATTAAACGCGTGTGCATTGTACTTACTGAAAGCAGCGTTACGGATTTTGCAAATGTTCATTTTTTTCCCTCTGCTTTAAAAACATTTAAAAAGCGGCGTGATTACGCGGTGTATACTATGCCGCGGCTTGGTATGCAGCATTTATAACAGTTTGTTTGTCGCAGATAATTTGCCTTTTACTATATAAACGCATGTGCATTGTACTTACTGAAAGCAGCGTTATGGATTTTGCAAATGTTCATCATATATAATCCACCAAGTCGTCCGACCGTGCGGGCGCATTTTTTCACACAAGCTGTGTGTGTGAGTGGGTTGGTGTTAGTTAATTAGTTCCTCAAAGGATTTCAACATTTAATCATCATCATATATAATCCACCAAGTCGTCCGACCATGTGATACAAACGAAAGAGCACCGCCCAAGAACTTGAACCGCTAGAGAGACAAAAGCACCAACTCTAATACGCCTGCCTGCCTGACTGTTACCAGCGTTCACCGCAATGTGCTGGAGTGTAAAACCATCACAACAATCAGACGCTGTCTATATCCAAGAAGATATATAGATACTCGTTATTCATCCGGCACGCGTCCACCCACGCTCTCAAGGCATTCACAGTGCCTGCTCATGTGCTCGAACACAACAACTCGCCACACACAAATCTTGCTTTATTTGACTCAACACGGGAAACCTCACCTTGCCCGGACACGGAGAGGATTGACAGATTGATAGCTCTTTCTCGAATTGTTCCCCACGAACGAGGAATACCCACTGAGTGCGGGTCATACGCTCCCTCTGAATACGTCCCTGCCCTGTGTACGCTCCCCACCCCCCTCCTACTACCGTGGTCGGGTGACTTGGTGGATTATATATAGAAAAGCACCCGAAACCGCAAAGAACAATGAAAGGACAACGTGGCTCAGGTGAGGAGTTGGGGGCAGCAAGTCTTTGATAGGCTGCAACAAAATGATGAAAGAACCGGCGCATTTTTTTCACACAAGCTGGGTGGGTGGGTGTTAGATAATTAGTTACTTGAAGGATTTCAAGATTTAATATGCACAAGCGGTAACACTGCAAAATAAGCCCAAACCTGAAAAGACGGCTGGCAAAAAGTGGCCGACAAATTAAACGCGTGTGCATTGTACTTACTGAACGCACCGTTACGGATTTTGCAAATGTTCACTTTTTTCATTCAAAGCGCTATCCACACAGGGAGGAATTGGGAAGCGAACCCAAAATCTTCCACAGTCTCCTTACTGTTAACCAGCAGCACTACCACTGCACTACAAGGCAGAAAATGCAGTTAAAGAATGCACTGGGCTCAATTTTATTTTCACTTCTGTTTGGACAACTGTGTCGTTCAGGAAGTGTTCACCCATCAATACATAATTATGCGGCGTATGCTACGCCGCGGGTTGGCTAGTAACTAATAAAGTACAATTGCCAGCTTAAGTGATCTGCCTGGGTCACACAATGAGTTGGAGACAGGGAATGGAGCCATTAACATTGTGATGGGCTTAGTCAGTAACTCAACACTATCTGCCTTTAGATGAGGTGGTTCAATTCAACCTCAACTTTAACGCTCAGGCCTTCAATTTATCATTAATTTCAAATGGTCAGACCCAGTTTAAGATCAATGTGTTAGGTGAACCTAACCCTAGTACACACGTGTTATCACCGGCACCTGTACTGTATGTATATTTAGCAGGTTTACAATGAAAACATTTAATAGGCTTGTGGGACAAATTAGGAAAACTCCCCTACTGAAAGTACAGTGCATCCAACCTGGGCTGTCTAACAGAACGTTGGAGGGACAAGTTGTAAATGACCAATGCATTCCTGTGTAAATATTGTTGCTTTAATTTTCAGTCTTATGGGTGTCTAAACAGGTAACTTGTAATGATGACTGAAAGCACAGCTGCCCAAATGTTAGAAAAAGTGACTTTTTGACACAAAGACAATACACAAGAAATTAATTTTAAAAAAAAAAGACTTTCACATAAAAATGGAGGATTCTTAAATAAATGAACAAATAGTCATAAGACACAGTTTACTGCATAATGAAGATGACAGCAGAGAAGAGATATTTACACAGCTCAGTGCCATCCATCAGTTAATCATATTGTGAAAAAAAACACAATTATCTAAAATATTTTCCCACACAATTATCTAAAGTATTTTCCAAAGTATTCTCAAACTCTAGAAAAACGCTTCCATGTATAAGCATGTACAAACCATTTTAAGCAGGCGACACTATAAAGCTAATTTAAATATACATCCCTTCAATCAGATACCCAGGTCTCTAAAACACAGCAGATAAATGCAGCATGTGACAACTTAATATGTAAAAGCAAAGGTAAAGATCAAAAGTTCCTGAAGTCCAGTGTTAGTAAGGATCTCTGTGTCTTTTGCAAATAAATATTGTTAGGCGTAAGATACATTATATTGTGGAAGATGAAAATAGCAGGTTTCTTAAAATTGCTGGGTGAAAGTAGATGTGATGAACAAAAGCCATCATTATAAAAATATTACTAGTTAATTATTTAAAATTTTCCTATGACACAATTGAGTTAGTTTTCTTTAGTTTTATTTAACACATTTGTTTCATAGTACATTTTTTTTTCAGCTAAGCCAGTTGGGTAATGACAGAAAGAATGAGTTTGCAGGTATGAACGGATGAAATGAGCTTTCTCTGCTGGGTGGCTGGGCTCTCCCTTAGATACAGGGTGAGAAGTGCAGACATTCAGGAGATACTTAGAGTATAGCCACTGACTCTCTGCAACAAGAGAAGCCAAATGAAGATGTTCAGGCATCTGATATGAATGCCTCCAGTACGCCTCCCTATGGTGGCTTTACCTGGCATGACAAGCCAGGGAGAACACCCCAGAGAAGACCCAGATGGCCTGGAACACCTTGGAACCCCAAAGTATGAATTGGAAAGTGTGACTGGGGAAAAGGGCATTTGGGCCTCACTGTTAAGACTGTTGCCCAACTTCAGATAAGCGGTAGAAAATGAATGAATGAATGAACAAACTAATTAATGAATGAGTGAATGTGTAAAATAATTAAAATTTAGTTTTAAACTTTTTATGCGCCAGGAGTTTAAGCTATAATGGTAACTGAATTGTAAGTTCAAATTGTAAATTTCAATCTAATAACTGCAAAAAGTATCAATGCTGTGTAGGAATCAAACAAGTTTTTTTGGCAATATTAGACTCTAAAGCAGAGGTAGCCACGTGAGTTGCCCGCTGGGCATGTTCTAAAAGTAGTACTTGACACCATGGAGCGCCGTCTAAAAATTGTATTTAATTGTGTTGCTATTCTTTTTGAATCAATAACACTTGCATTGATGTAGATTGGGAGGTAGCCTGTGGTCAAAGCTCAATATTGTGCGCAATACAAACCTCCATCTCACTCTTCGCTAAGACAAGCAAATGGGCGCAGCTACGATGGGGAGCTAGACTCTGTTTTTAACCCCTAAAAATAAAGAAAAACAAGGCAGAAAAGTGAAAGAAAACTTACCATTTTTAGGGCCCTATGATTTCCGCAATACAAAAAACATGGACGGAACTACGGAATTAACGCATAAAAACAGATTTCCGTTTTAAAATCTAAAATGGAATTTAGAGACTGAAGGGGTGACTGTTAAAAAACTTCCCAATAAATTAAATGATTGAATAATCTGTAGTTCTATCATTCAGATACTATTTTCTAGTTTGTTGTTTTTCAAGAGAGCGCAATTCTTCATAGAAATTCAGTCGTGCCTGATAGGTTTGTACGAGTATTTCTTGTATGTTTTCTTGTTAAAGACACGTGAATTAGCTAGCTGCACGAGATAGAAATGTCAAAGCGAGCAGGATCAGATACCCTAACTGGGTAGAAACTAAGAAACATGAGTTTAACTGCAAAACTGAGGGCACAACAATATCCTGACTTTTACAAAGCTGGACAACAACTTTTCTGCAAGTTTTGCCAGCATATCATAGACTGGAAATGAAAAGATACTTGCAATGACCATGTCAAATCTAAAACCCATCTAAAGAACAAGGAGAAAATAAGATCAAAAAGTGTTCCCCTTCAGGTAATAACAGAGGAAATAACAAAATCGTCAAGATGCAAGACACCAGTTTGTGTCTATGCGAGTCTGACATACTGCTCGAAAAAATAACGTAGATGCATCCTTTCTTTATTAAGCATTGTAAAGAAGGAGACGCACTGCCACAAAATGAGAGCAGTCTTCGTCAAACTCATTTGCTCCATGTCTTTGAACAACATATTGACACCGTTCTTCGAAGGATTCGTGGCAAGAAAATTTATGTTGTAGATGATGAAACCACAGATAGCCGAGACCACATAGTTCTCAATATAGTGATAGGAGAGTAAACATTTGGCTGTATGGTAATTCTTTTATGTAGGCATTTCTAATTGTACATGAAATTATAATTAATCGGTATTAACAGTCATTACTGTAGAAAAATGTTATTAGTGAACGGCACTGGTTGTTAACGGGTTCCCTTTCAAAATTAACAACGATGTTTCTGGATTTAACGAGGTCCACACTTGACACTTCCGTTATAAACTCGGTACCTACAAACCTGGGCAGAAGAGCAGTGCAACGTTCAACTTGGATGCTGGACAGGTGGAGATTGCAATCCTAATGTTGCTATGAAAGTTGCCTGCCGTTTCGGTTCAACCTATTTCTGTGGATCAGCCTTTTCGGATATGAACTTCATCAAAAACAAATACAGAAAACACCGTACTGATGCACATCTACAAGACTCACTCAGAGTTGCAGTGTCAAATTATACCCCAGATTACAGTACATTGGTGAATAGCATGCAATGCCAGGCTTCCCATTAACAGACATTTACAGACAAAGAAAGAAATAACAGAGGTTTTCGCTGAAACACCATGGCAACGTTAAACTCAAATATTGTGCAAAAATGTGAAAAATAATTTGTTCAAAAAGTGTAACAGATGATTTGTTTAAAATGCTACAGATTTGTTGATTAGTACAAATGTGATAGGATTCATTTCAAAATGTGAAAGAATTGATGTTTTTAAAATCTTACACAACAGATAATTTGTATAAACATGGGACAGAGTTCATGATTGGTTCAAAAATGATACAAAGGTAGCAGTTAGTACAAACGGGACATGATATATGAATATTCATTATTATTATCATCATCTTTAAAGGTGAACCGTGCAACTTTATGTTATTCAGGAAGTTTGTATCAAACAACTAGCTCTTAGTAAATTACCCTTGAAGTAGCTCTTAGTTTCGAAAAGGTTGGTGACCCCTGCTCTAAAGTGATTCAAATACTGCAGTACATTCTTATGGGAGCAAGGTATAAAGCAAGGCGTGTTCAGAGAAGAGGGGGCATGTAATACTTTTATCCTTTGTTGGAATTTTATATGAATAAAAGTCAGAGGACTGGGACTTCATGAAGTGTGATCTAGCCTCACTTGGGGAGACAAAATGGAATGGGGGGGTCGGAGGCTGGGGGAGAAGGGAAAGAGAGCAAGCTATTTATATCTTTTTCATCCCCACAATTGTAAGTGTCAACACAACAATAGCTGTAACTCCTTGTAACATTGGAAAAAGGTCAAACCTATCATATGTAATAATGTACAACCTTAATTTAAGATTATAAAATGGCAACAAAGGATCAGAAGCAATGCCTCTATGACCAAACAGTAAACTTTGTTAGCTGGAATGTCTCGAATGCACAGAATTCACTCAAGCTCCATACAGTTAGGTCCATAAATATTTGGACAGAGACAACTTTTTTCTAATTTTGGTTCTGTACATTACCAAAATGAATTTTAAATGAAACAACTCTGATGCAGTTGAAGTGCAGACTTTCAGCTTTAATTCAGTGGGGCGAACAAAATGATTGCATAAAAATGTGAGGCAACTAAAGAATTTTTTTAACACAATCCCTTCATTTCAGGGGCTCAAAAGTAATTGGACAATTGACTCAAAGGCTATTTCATGGACAGGTGTGGGCAAGTCCGTTGTTATGTCATCATCAATTAAGCAGATAAAAGGCCTGGAGTTGATTTGAGGTGTGGTGCTTGCATGTGGAAGATTTTGCTGTGAACAGACAACATGCGGTCAAAGGAGCTCTCCATGCAGGTGAAAGAAGCCATCCTTAAGCTGCGAAAACAGAAAAAACCCATCCGAGAAATTGCTACAATATTACGAGTGGCAAAATCTACAGTTTGGTACATCCTGAGAAAGAAAGCAAGCACTGGTGAACTCAGCAACGCAAAAAGACCTGGACGTCCATGGAAGACAACAGTGGTAGATGATCGCAGAATCATTTCCATTGTGAAGAGAAACCCCTTCACAACAGCCAACCAAGTGAACAACACTCTCCAGGGGGCAGGCGTATCGATATCCAAGTCTACCATAAAGAGAAGATTGCATGAGATTAATACAGAGGGTGCACTGCAAGGTGCAAGCCACTCATAAGCCTCAAGAATAGAAAGGCTAGATTGGACTTTGCTAAAGAACATCTAAAAAAGCCAGCACAGTTCTGGAAAAACATTCTTTGGACAGATGAAACCAAGATTAACCTCTACCAGAATGATGGCAAGAAAAAAGCATGGAGAAGGCATGGAACAGCTCATTATCCAAAGCATACCACATCTGTAAAACACGGTGGAGGCAGTGTGATGGCTTGGGCATGCATGGCTGCCAGTAGCACTGGGACACTAGTGTTTATTGATGATGTGACAGAGGACAGAAGCAGCCGAATGAATTCTGAGGTGTTCAGAGACATACTGTCTGCTCAAATCCAGCTAAATGCAGTTAAATTGATTGGGCGGTGTTTCATTATGCAGATGGACAATGACCCAAAACAAAGAGCCAAAGCAGCCCAGGAGTTTATTAAAGCAAAGAAGTGGAAAATTCTTGAATGGCCAAGTCAGTCACATGGGCCTCATGTATAACGCCGTGCGTAGAACTCACACTATAACATGGCGTAAGCACAAAAGCGGGATTGTGCGTACGCACAGAAAAATCCAGATGCAGGAATCTGTGTGCACGCAAAATTTCACGTTCTTCCACTACATAAATCCCGATCAGCGTGGAAAGTAACGCACGTGCACGCGCCTTCTGTCCCGCCCCAACTCCTCCCAGAATTACGCCTCTTTGAATATGCAAATCAATATAAATAGCCTTCTGTGAAAAGACAATGGGAAAAGCACAGGGGAAAATATAAGAATTTCAGCAAATACCAAGTGGAGGCAAAGGAAAAACGTACTATTTGTTGGTTTAAACAGTGGTATAATCAACAAAAGAAAGTTGATCGAGTGACAGAGTGTCGGAAAAACTCGAAAGATCAAATTCACAAAGTCACATAGTGCCCGAAATAAAAAAGAAATCACATATCAAAGTCGCCGTGAAAAGGCAAGTCGTAGCCCACCGTCTGAGTGTCATATGAAAGTGTATTAGGGTACAAACAAAAAACATTGGCACACAGTGGGAAAAAAGCACGAAATGTCAACTTTAATCTCGAAATTTCCACTTTAATCACGTAGTTTATTTTGCCATTAAAGTAGAACATCATAAACTTCATCTTAAAATCGTTTATTTTACTAGTTTCTCAAGTAGCATGTTAAATGCTTTGTTCTGTGTTTGATCTTCTATGTGCTCTGTGTGTGAATCACTACGTGCTTCCGTTCTTTCTCTTTCTCCGACAGGACACAGAATGCATTACATTCGAGATATTACAGCTCTCTGAATAATTAAAATACTGAGATGTATACGTGATATCATTTTCATGATGATAGGAATGAAAGCATGTTAGTAAACATGGGAACACGGTGGCGCAGTGATTGTTCATATCTCACGCAGGAGGCTTGCTGTGCCATGTGCGACCTTCGATGAAATAATTTATTACAGAAGTACTGTCTCTTTCAAACGTACTAACCTCCAATTCCTGTCCATACTTTTCTTTCTCCAATCGCCACACAATCAGCTCTGTAATAGACATTAAGCCATTTGTAAGCTTAGAACGCCGATTCTTCAAAACTTTTAAGGAACATTGAAATATCTTCGTAGTACATGTTTAATTATTCTATTCGTCTATCCTTCCAGTGTCGCGTCAGCACCAGCAAGAATACAGCGCAAGGCAGGAGCTATCCTTGAACTAGCTATACACTGCGGCACCGTGTCCTCACATGTTTAATTATTAACAATACAGATTATTTAAATGAAGTTAAAGTTTTATCTGTATACTATAAGCAACATATTTTGCTGCAACATCATCTTAAAAATGATATTGTCATCATACGCGCTTTATAAAGTAGCGCAGGTTGTGCAATATTATAACTGTAGTGTAAGTTTACAGTGAGGTGATTGTACTTATAAGTACAAACAGTTCTACAAGGAGCACTTGATGGACTGATTGAGTGCGTTTATAGTTATTGGGATGAAACTGTTTCTGAAACGCGAGGTCCGTACAGGAAAGGCTTTGACGCTTTTTGCCATGGTTGAGGTAGTGTGTAGGCTACTTGAAACTGTATACTGATTAATTCTCTTTCCAATCACACTCAGATACAGTGATATAAACACTCTGAGTGGTGCAGTGAGAGTAATATGGAAAAAGATGATCCGCAGTGGCAACCCTTAACGGGAGCAGCAAAAAGAAGAACAAGATGCAGAGTAATATGGAAAAAGATGATCCGCAGTGGCAACCCTTAACGGGAGCGGCAAAAAGAAGAACAAGATGCAGTGAGCGTAACAACGCTAAAGCAGTTACTGTATTTGGAATACTATGGCTATTCCCTGGCCCATTATATTGCTACAGGTTAATTACGATCAGATGCATTACACTAATAAACAATATGCAGTTAATTTCAGTGTATTTATAAAGCCACGTCAGGAATGTGGAGCTAAGAAAGAAAGGATGAGCACACAGGAACAGTAGTTTGACCATTCTGTGGACCATTATATTGTTACAGGTTAATTACAATCAGATGCATTAAATTTATGAACGATATGCGGTTAATTTCAGTGTATTTGATAAAGCCGCCGCCGTGGATGTGGATCTAAGAAAGAAAGGGTGATCACACAGGAACAGTAGCACTGCTTTGACGCTGGGTGCCGCCAGTCTGCAAAACCGAGCGGAGAAATTGCGTACGCCAAGGTATGAGTTACCGTGGAAATGTGCGTGGCTTTACGCCAAGTTTAGGTTTTATACATCGTGATTTGAGCGTGGAAAGGTTCGTACGCAACATTTCTGTGCGTACGCACCGTTTATACATGAGGCCCCTGGTCTTAACCCAATTGAGCATGCATTTAACTTGTTGAAGACTAAACGTCAGACAGAAAGGCCCACAAACAAACAGCAACTTAAAGCTGCTGCAGTAAAGGCCTGGCAGAGCATTAAAAAGGAGGAAACCCAGCATCTGGTGATGTCCATGAGTTCAAGACTTCAGGCCGTCATTGCCAGCAAAGGGTTTTCAACCAAGTATTAGAAATGAACATTTTATTTCCAGTTATTTGTCCAATTACTTTTGAGCCCCTGAAATGAAGGGATTGTGTTAAAAAAAACCTTTAGTTGCCTCACATTTTTATGCAATCGTTTTGTTCACCCCACTGAATTAAAGCTGAAAGTCTGCACTTCAACTGCATCGGAGTTGTTTCAATTAAAATTCATTGTGGTAATGTACAGAACCAAAATTAGAAAAAAGTTGTATATGCAAAGCATCCAATTATTCAACTTAAAATCTTTTATCAAGCACCTCTATCTCATTCAAAATTGTTCAAAATGTTTCCAGGGCAAGATCCAATCTAGCTCCAGCTTCACTAGGCAACATGTTTTGGGTGTGTACCAAATTAACATCATTCTGGACAAAGATTTTTAAATGCCTATCAGACAGCCTAGGTGTCACAATCACTCCTAACCCATTACCTGCTGTGTTTGCTATACTCCCAGATGGGCTTAAAGTGGAGAAGGACAAACAAACTGTAATTGCCTTTACTTCACTACTAGCATGTAGACTTGTCTTGTTCTGTCTCATGGGTGGGGGTTGATTTGAATTTAGTTCTGTTAAGTTTTACTTGATTGTATGGAATGTTATGCTTTTAATAAATTCAATTAAAGATAAAAAAAAAAAAAATTACATGAATAGATTAGGCACTTTTGTTTGGAGGACTGAAAACTATTTACTTGGTGTTACTGAACAAACAGTTCTTACACTAATAAAATCACTTCCCAGTGGAAGTAACTTTTTCCTCTTGATTAAGCAAGTCCAGAACACAGACAGGCTGATGAGATAGTCTAGGGTGAACATGTGATAGATGTAAAAGACTTTTTTTTTTATTCTCCAGGAATGTTCACTACAGAAGATTGTATGTGGGACCAGCACATTACATATGTCACTTCTGGTTTGATTTTGCCATCAGCCAGCAAGGTCAGACGCAAAGTATGTAATCCTTGTCTAGTCTCCCCAGTATAAACAGACCAAGTCCCCTGACTAATCTTGCTAAAATGCAGTGCATACCAAAATAGGATTCACTGCATTTAAAAGAGGGGAAGAAGGTATGCACAGTTTTAAGAAGCAAATTACAAGTTAAATCACAGCTACAGTATATAGAATAATTGAAACACTTAAGATGAATAGGATGAGCACTACTTTTATGGTTTAGTGACAGAAGGATACATATTTTTTAGGAAGGATAGACAGAAAAGGGGAGGGTGCAATTTATGTAAAACAGAACTTAAATGCATATCTTCTTCAGTTGGAAGAGTCACATCTCACTCAAAACATCTGGATTTGTCTGAAAAGCATTAGGGATAGATGCCTTATGTTAGAAGTGTGTGACAGAAAATATGTAAACAGTAATTTCCATGCTCATTTTTAAAATAATATTAAAAAGGAAAAGTTTACAGGGAGCTACTATAGTCATGGAGAACTTTAAACCACCTGAATATTATTTGGGCCAACCTTGTGAACAGTGAAGTACAAAAGCAGGAGTTTTTAGACATAATTAGTAACTGTTCTTTTAACACAGTATGTTAAAGCACTACTGTATAAAGAAGCCTATCTAGATTTAGGGTAGAACTGAGGGTGTACAGGTGACTGAACCGCTAGAGTCAAGTGACCATAACAAAATATAATTGTCAGTGTTTTGGAAGAGTGCAGATGCAAAGACTAAAACTGTTAGGTTTACCTTTAGTGGGACAAATTTTGAACAGATGCAGCAAAATTTCAAAGGGATTAACTGGGATAAGCTTTTAAGTGTGGAGACCCTTGATAAGCAGTTGAACAGGTTTAAAAACATTGTACATATAATGCAGGACAGGTACAACCCAAAAATTGGAATTAGCAGCACATTAAAAAAAACTGTACAGTTGGCAAGGAGATAAAAAAGAAGCTGCAAAGGAAAAACAGCTGTATAAGGTGTATAAGACTAATAACTCCAATGCAAATTGTAGGACATATGAGAGCATGAGAACAACCATTAGAAAGGATATTAGAGAAGCTAAAGTGCAGTTAGAGAGGAATATTGCAGATAAGGTGAAAGATGACTCAGAGATTCTTTCAGCATTTTAATAGTAATTCTAGACATTCTTTCAGCATTTTAATAGTAATTCTTAGAAATTATTAAGTAGTAGTTTTACACAACAGTTAGCATGGGTTCAGACAAGGGAGGCTCTGTTTTACTAACATGCTGGAATTACATGAGGAAGCAACAAAGGGATATGATCAGACTGGTGCATATGATATTATTTATCTTGACTTTCACATAGCATTTGATAAGGTTCCACATGAGAGGTTGGGTATCAAACTAAAAGAAGTGGGAGTTCAGGGTGTTTGTATATGTTTGCAGAACTGGCGCAGACACAGGAAGCAGTGAGTTATGGTGTGAGGAACCTTATCAGAATTGGGTGAACTTAAGAATGGAGTCAGTGCTATGGTTGCTACCCATTTTTAATATATATTATATATATATATATATATATATATATGATTTAACTGTAATATAAATAAGAAGCTGGTTAAATTTTTTAGATGAAACCAAGCCAGGAGGATTGGCATATAATCTTATATCTGTTGAATTACTACAGAGAGACATGGACAGTATACAGGCTTGGGCAGATTTGTGGCAGGTGAAATTTATTGTAAATAAATGTTAAGTATTACACATTGGAAGTACAAATAGTATGTTTCAATACACAACTGGGAGGTCTGAAAGTTCAAAGTACACCTTATAAAAAGGATCTAGAAGTCATAGTGATCTTGTCTCTATCAGCTTCCAGGCAGTGTTCAAAAGCCATTAAGAAGGCTAACAGAATGTTAGGTTATATAGCATGATGTGTAGAGTACATGTCCAAGAAGGTGTGGCAGTGTGGGTTAGCTCCATGCTCCCTCTTCATTTTTTTGGGAGTTTCTTGAACCAGACACCATTGATATTCATGACCAGGATGAGCTGAGCAGATAAGGACAAACACACCAAGCAAGGGGATGGTGAAAAGTGCTCAAGTGCTTTTATTTCAAACAATTCCCAAAACAAACTGTCCAAAAAGTGCAGTGTTCCAAAATGTCAATAAATAAATAATCCATAAAATAAAGTGCACGGTGGAGGTTAAAAATCCAATAAACATTAAAACGAGGTTATAACTGTCTGCCAGGAAACTCATTTAAATATCCACAAGCCCTGGTGCCTTCCTGTAAAACTGACACCTGTCCGGCTTATCCGATTTGGATTTGGCAGCCCAGAGAGACGTCGACCAACAGGTGCAGACACCTATCTTATCTGGCCCATATCCCTGCCGCCAATCCCATGGCCTCCACGGGGAACCACCGAGCCCTGCTTCACCTGAACTGCTGCCAATCCTGGCTCCACCCAGCGAAAGCACCACCAGACGCTCAATAGGAGCGACCCACAGATCCCTCTTGAGTGATGGCCACTCACTCCTCCTTGGGGCCCTACTCCCGTACATCTGGTTCCATTCACTGCACCAGCTTGTTTCCTTTCTCTCTCCTGCCTGCTTCTTCTTCTGTCCTTCAACCTTAGCTCTATTTGTCTCTTTCTTTCTTTCTTTCTCTTCTCTCTCTTTCCTTTTTCTTTCCTCTTGTGATCTTGCACTCCCCTTTTTATATGCTGGGGAGCAGTTGCAGGTCCGATCACCTTATTGCTGCCCCGGGCTAATAACGAGACAATCAGACCACCTGCACGTGCAAGCAAGGCAACGCACAGTCGGCTGACTGCCTCACACTAACCCGGAGACAAGGCATCAAACACTGCAGCTCACTCGCACCTGCTCCACTCCTCAGCACAAGCGCAACCAATTATTTATTTATTAAAATGACCACTTTTTCTAGCCATTAACCCGCAACAACCATAGGAGGTTATGCTTAAGCTTTATAATGTGCTGGTTAGGCCTCATCTGGAGTACTGTGTATGGTTTTTGGTCTCTAAACTACAAAAAAGACAGACGTGCTAGAAAAAAATCTGGATAAGAGCGACTTGGCTGATTCTAGGGCTGCAGGGGATGAGTTATGAAAAAAGGACTTTTTAGTTTAAGCAAAAGGCGATTAAAAGAAGAAATGACTAAAGTATGCAAAATTATGAAGGGAATTAGTATGGTGAATCAAGACTGTTACTTTAAAATGAGTTCAGCAAGAACATAGGGACATAGTTAAGCGGGCAACAGCTTAAGGGTTCATTAATACGGGGGAATACAAACAGTGTCAGTGGAGAACTTATAAGTAAGAGGAGAACAAAGTTAGGAGAAGAGAGAGAGAGAGAGAGAAAAGTAAAGCTAACCTCACAGAAAGACAAATAGCAAGCTGCTGAGAGGGAGGAACAGTACAGGAGCTTAAGGGGAAAAGGCGTAAAATAGCCGTAGCAGATCTTATTGTTACCATTTAAGTTAAATTATTTAATTTTAAGAAAAAAAAAAAAAAAAAGTTAAGGCAGTTTTTACTAATCCCACATCAAATTTTAATAATGAGGCCAGTGCAGCGCAAGTCCTGTTGGATGTTGGACTTTTTAGATGATGGTTTGGAAGAGCCAGTTGTCTATGAGGGCTACATCTGCAAGAGATGCCAGCTGATCCAGCACCTCGAGCTCAGGGTCGCTGAACTGGAGGAGGAGTTGGCTGACCTGTGTTGTAATAGAGAATTGGCGGACTTGGCCCAGGTGTCCTTTAGAGAGATAGTGTGCACTGCCTAGGTGGCGCAGGAGGAAATTCTAGACCAGACAGTTAGAAGTAGGCGGGTCACGGTCACAAGGCATAAGGTAAAGGGTGCACACTGTCCGAGGGCATCAACCCCGGAATTAGAAGTGTCAAACCGTTATGTCCTTGCGGAGCTGGACAGTGTCTCTGATAATTCTGAGGTGGTATGCAGGGATGAGAAGCCCCAACAGGCACCTCAAAACCAGTTCCCAAAAAGAGAGAGGTAGTGATAGTTGGGGACTCAATCATTAGGGGGATTGAAGCGCAGGTGTGCTCCAGAGAGAGAGAGTCTTGCACAGTGTGTTGCCTTCCGGGTGCACAGGTGGGAGACCTCCCTGGAAGGATGGATAGGCTCTTGGCCAGAGCGGGGGTGGATCCAGTTGTCATTGTCCATGTTGGAACAAATGACATACATAAGGGTAGCCTGTCAGTTCTGCAATCCAAATTCAAAGGGTTAGGTGCCAAGCTGAGGAGCAGAACTGACAAGGTAGTCTTCTCCGAAGTTCTGCCTGTGCCACACACCAGTCCAGGTAAGATAGAGATTAGAAGGCTTAACGCATGGCTCAAATCTTGGTGCAGTGTAGAAGGGTATAGGTTTATGAGGCATTGGGACTCCTTTTGGAACAGATGGGACCTGTTCTGCCATGATGGGTTACATCTGAACCGGAGGGGCACCAATGCATTGGGGAGGCGTATGTGTAGGCTAGTCGAGGATTGTTTAGGACAGGCCATGTTTAGATCTATACATGGAGGAACAAACAATGGTGTAGAAATAAAAATGCATAGTAATGTAAATTCTAAGCACACATTTAAATGTAGGAGGAGTAACACAATAAAAATAGCTTGCCTTAATGCTAGAAGTATCAAAAATAAGGTAAGTGAGTTGAAATGTATTGTGATGGATGACCGGCTACAGACTCCGGTCGCCACCCCCAGGCCGCCAGGAGGAGCCCTCCGGACAGCATAATCCTGCCCCGAGTTCCAGCGGGGCCTCATGGACTTTGTAGTTTGTATACACAGCCCTGCTGGATACCTTAGGGGCCACCAGGAGTCGCTGTAGGGGGGCTCGTGGAATCTTATGTGCCCTATAACCCGGGAGTACGTCACGTTCACGTGACAGGAAGGAACGACGTGCTCCCGGGTTGAAGAAAAGGACTGTTTACCCTGACCCGGAAGGGATAAGGAACTGTGGACTGATTGGGCAGGAACACCTCCGGGTCAGGGTGTATAAAAGGACTGTGGGAAAGCCCAGACACTGAGCTGAGCTGGGAGGTAGGAGGGCGAAGTGTCTGGGCGAGGATGAAAGAGTATTGTTTGTAAGAGAATTGTGATTTATGAGTGTGGAGTGGAGGGTGCTTGGTGCACGATATTATTATTTAATAAATAATAATTACACTTTTACCTGGTGTTCAGAGTGGTACCTGACGGTTCAAGAGGTGGACTACGCCTCTATCTGCTACAGTATCTAGCAGAGCATAATTATGATATGATAGCAATAACGGAAACCTAGCTAATTAACAAAGATGGGGATGAGTGTAACATAGAGGGATACACATTTTTTAGGAAGGATAGACAGAACAGAAAAGGAGGTGGGGTTGCTGTTTATGCCAAACAGAATTTAAATGTAAATCCTCTTCAGTTGGATGATGAGCCATCTTAGTGAGGACATGTGGCTTCGCATGGAAAATATTAGGGAAAGAGGTCTTATTTTAGGAGTGTGTTATAGACCACCCAATTCAGACAGTAATTTCAACACACATCTTTTTAGTAATATCAAAAAGGCATGTTTACAGGGAGATATAGTCATGGGGACTTTAATTATCCAAATATTAACTGGGATAACCTTGCAGATGGAGGAGCACAAGAGCAGGAGTTTTTAAAAAGCAATCAGTGACTGTGTTTTAACACAGCATGTTAAAGCACCAACACGGGATGAAGCCTGTCTGGATTTAGTATTATGTAATAATCAAGACAGAATTGAGGGTGTAGAAGTGATTGATTTTGTAAGAGTGCAGATCCAAAGACTAAAATTGTTAAGCTGAACTTTGGTAGGGCTAATTTTGACCAGATGTGACAAAATCTAAGCAGGATACACTGGGATAAGCTTTTAAGTGTGGAGACAGTCGAGGAGCAGTGGAACAGGTTTAAAAATGTTTTACATGTAATGCAGGACAGATACATACCTAAACTTGGAATTAATGGGAAATTAAAAAAAATTCCACAGTGGATTAATAAAAATTTAAAAAAGAAGTTGCAAAGGAAAAAACTGCTTTATAAGGCATATAAGACTAATGACTGCAAAGTGAATCATAGAGTGTATGAGAACATGAGAGCAACCATTAAGAAGGATATCAGGGAGGCTAAGAGACAGTTGGAGAGGAATACAGTGATCTCTCGCTATATCGCGCTTCGCCTTTCGCGGCTTCACTCCATCGCGGATTTTATATGTAAGCATATTTAAATATATATCGCGGATTTTTTGCTGGTTCGCGGATTTCTGCGGACAATGGGTCTTTTAATTTCTGGTACATGCTTCCTCAGTTGGTTTGCCCAGTTGATTTCATACAAGGGACGCTATTGGCAGATGGCTGAGAAGCTAGATTGCTTACTTTTCTCTCTCTCTTGCGCTGACTATCTGTGATCCTGACGTATGGGGATTGAGCAGGGGGGCTGTTCGCACACCTAGACGATAGGGACGCTCGTCTAAAAATGCTGAAAGATTATCTTCACGTTGCTATCTTTTGTGCAGCTGCTTCCTGAAACGACATGCTGCACAGTGCTTTGCATACTTAAAAGCTCGAAGGGCACGTATTGATTTTTGACTGAAAAACAAACTCTCTCTCTCTCTCTCTCTCTCTCCCTGCTCCTGACTGAGGGGGTGTGAGCTGCCGCCTTCAACAGCTTTGTGCCGCGGTGCTTCGCATACTTAAAAGCCAAATAGCCCTATTGATTTGTTTGCTAGAGATTGTTTTCTCTATCTATATGACATTCTGTGCTCCTGACACGCACTCCTTTGAAGAGGAAGATATGTTTGCATTCTTTTAATTGTGAGACAGAACTGTCATCTCTGTCTTGTCATGGAGCACAGTTTAAACTTTTGAAAAAGAGACAAATGTTTGTTTGCAGTGTTTGAATAACGTTCCTGTCTCTCTACAACCTCCTGTGTTTCTGCGCAAATCTGTGACCCAAGCATGACAATATAAAAATAACCATATAAACATATGGTTTCTACTTCGCGGATTTTCTTATTTCACGGGTGGCTCTGGAACGCAACCCCCGCGATGGAGGAGGGATTACTGTATAGCAGATAAGGCGAAAGAAGACCCTAAGAGATTCTTTCAGTATTTTAGTAGTAAAAGAATAGTCAAGGAGGAGGTGAAGTGCATCAGAAATAGTAAATGGGAATTAAAAGATACAGACAGTGAAATAGCGGGTGCCCTAAACTTACATTTTTCTGAGGTGTTCACAAGTGAGCAAGTGGATAACCTCCCAGAGGTAGACTCGACTACTAAGGAGGTACTGAGGGATTTGGACATTGTAGAGGGAGAAGTGCTGCTCAGATTAAATAAGCTGAAATCAAACAAATCACCAGGACCACATAAAATTTATTCTTAAGGAGGCTAGCGAGTACATATATAAACCCTTGACACATATTTTTAGGAAGTCACTGCACACTGGAGAAATTCCGAAGGACTGGAAAATGGCAAATATCATTCCATTATATAAAAATGGTGACAGGGCAGATCGAAGCAACTATAGGCCAGTAAGCTTAACATGCATCACAGGAAAATTAATGAAAGGAATTATTAACATGCATCACAGGAAAATCAATGGAAGGAATTATTAAGGATAAGATTGAGCAACACCTGGCAAGGACAGGAGGTATTCTGAATAGTCAGCATGGGTTCAGAAGAGGAAGGTCGTGTTTTACTAACATGCTGGAATTCTATGAGGAGGCAACAAAAGGATACGATCAAAGTGGAGCATATGATATTATTTATCTTGACTTTCAGAAAGTTTTGATAAGGTTCCACATGAGAGGTTGGGCATCAAACTAAAAGAAGTGGGAGTTCAGGGTGATGTTTTTAGATGGGTGCAGAATTGGCTCAAACACAGGAAGCAGAGGGTGATGGTGAGAGGAACCTCTTCAGAACTGGCTGATGTTAAGAGTGGTGTTCCACAGGGGCCAGTGCTAGGGCTGCTGCTATTTTTAATATTATATATATATATATATATATATATATATATATATATATAAATGATTTAGATAGGAATACAAGTAACAAGCTGGTTAAGTTGCAGATGATACCAAGATAGGTGGATTAGCAGATAATTTAGAATCCGTTATATCAATACAGAAGGACCTGGATAGCATACAGGCTTGGGCAGATTTGTGGCAGATGAAATTTAATGTCAGTAAATATAAAGTATTACACATAGGAAGTAAAAATGTTAGGTTTGAATACACAATGGGCGGTCAGAAAATCGAGAGTACACCTTATGAGAAGGATTTAGGAGTCATAGTGGACTCTAAGCTATCGACTTCCAGACAGTGTTCAGAAGCCATTAAAGCGGCTAACAGAATGTTAGGATATATAGCACGATGTGTGGAGTGGAAGTCCAAGGAGGTTATGCTCAACCTTTATAATGTACTGGTGAGGCCTCATCTTGAGTACTGTGTGCAGTTTTGGTCTCTAGGCTACAAAAATGACATAGCAGCACTAGAAATGGTCCAGAGAAGAGCAACTAGGCTGATTCCAGGGCTACAGGGGTTGAATTATGAGGAAAGATTAAAAGAGCTGAGCCTATACAGTTTAAGCAAAAGAAGATTAAGAGGTGACATGATTGAAGTGTTTAAAATTATGAAGGGAATCAGAACAGTGGATTGAGACTGTTATTTTAAAATGAGTTCATCAAGAACATGTGGACACAGCTGGAAACTGTTAAGGGTAAATTTTGCACAAACATTAGGAAGTTTTTCTTTACACAAAGAACGATAGACACTTGGAATAAGCTACCAAGTAGTGTGGTAGACAGTAAGACGTAAGGGACTTTCAAAACAAATTTCACACAAACATTAAGAAGTTTTTCCTTGCAAAGACAATCACAGGCATATGGAATAAAGAAGATGGGATTGGTAAGGTTTGCTGGTAAAGCAACATCATCATTTTATTCTACTACAGCACAGACTGCTTAAAATGTTTTTTCGCCCTCAACATCCAAGATCTTAAACAGCTTATTTATCGTACTCTAACAAATGTAAATAAAAGTCAAAGCAAGCAAAAAAAAAAAAAACCTAAATGTAAAATATTCAATAAAATAAGACAGGTTTTTACATTAGAAGGTTACAAAAATATTAAATATTATTTAAAAAATGAATTTATTTTCCACACTTTACATATACACATTTATTTGCCATTGCAGATCCTCTGAGTATATAGCTGCAATACACATTGTAAATGCTTGATAAACATGCTGACAATTATAAAACCAAACTCTGCCAGTTTACATATGCCACTTGGCTTTCAGAAACTATTTGTTTGTTTATTACCACCAGACTTTCAAGATTAACTAGATTAATTACAAAGGTTAAAAGCCCTGATAACACACAATATTTCTAGTTACTGCTGTCTAATATTTGGTGCATTTTATTATCATATGAGTTGGAACATCTACTGTTGTTTCAAACAAATTAAAGGGGTGGCACTACACTAGACTGGTGTCTGGTGCTGGGCATCTTGCCTTCAGCTGATGTGTTCTTCTGTAAAAGATCTTCATATTAAGATTTACATTTATTTTTATTCTCTGTCCTCAAAAAATCATTTTTGATAAATGAGTTCTGGTGAAATTTCAAATCATGTATACAGCCTTTAAAATCTTAATAAAAATGCCCCCCCAATATACAGCATGGTGGAGTCACTCACGTAGATTTCATCTTGACAGCTTATCGTAGTTGGAATATTAAAAACTTAATATCTGTTTTTTCCCCTTAGCAGATGTGCAATAACATACTGTAGCAGCTGCTCCTTTGTTAAAGATTACAGCAATCAAGACTGCCACATTTAAAAGCTCACATCAAAGCTTAAAGTCACATTGCTGCAAAGGTTTTTTATTTATATTTGACCATTACTTGTAGCATGAAGCTTTATCATTAATGCATAGGCTTCCTGTCACATCCCAAAGGTATGCAGTTCAAATGGTAAATCTATACAGGCCCAGTATGAGTGAAGGTTAGTGTGCCCTGCAATGAAGTTGCAAATTACCTTTACAAGTAAAGCTGCATACATTTGCTTGAAGACTAAACCTACAATAAAATCCTCCTAAGAGCACTAGTTTAAAGCCTGTATCACACACACCAGCATCAAACACACAAAATGACTGGGATTTCTTCTTTAGTCTCAATTTGAAATTTGTATCTTTTTTCCCTACTTATAAACACCTACTGACTACAATTCAGCCACCAAACTGAGATTTTATTCTGTTCACTCAATTTGTCTTTCGAAATGTTTTCCCACAAATAGAAGCCTTAGTGAGCAAAGTGACATTTTCATGTTACATCATTTTCATGTGAATAGTTTTACATTGCTATCATGGGAATGATGATGTCACCAAACAGACCTAAATGTTCTAGGTTTGCCTGATTTGTGAATTTTATTAAATAACTTACATTAGTTCACACTACACATGGTATGGTTCAAGTTTAGGTTTATTGTCATGTGATGATACATAACATTTAGATTTTGATCTGCATGTCTCATATAGACCAAGAACAGAAAGACAAGGAATGCAGCAGCACACACAAAGTGCATTGTAAAGATTCTAGACTCTCGATTAATTCTTTAATTTTGTTCCCTGTGAAACTTTCATTTCAAAGCCCTGAAACTCTTTTTTGTTTTGTTTTAAATTTGACACCATTATACTACTGCAAGGCAACTTAAAGCAATATGGCCTAAGATATCAGGGTAAATTTATTTCTGTAAGCAGCACATTTTCTTTTTTTCTTCTTAAGATTTTTCTACCATAAAATAATGTCACATTAAAAATATTAAACAAATATCACAGAAAATACATTTTTCATGTAGGATTTGTTATTAGTAAAATTAGAGAGATGGTCAAATGGTTTAAATACAGTAAGGCACTGTTTAAAATAGATTTGAAGCTGTGAAAATTATTGGTGCAAGTTGGGGCTCATAATTCCACACTCCAACAATATTTCTTCTTCTGCACTGATCATCAACACAGACCCCCAGGGGAGTAATGTTGGACTGATTCTAAACTTCTGACTTTGGTATTGATACCAGGGCCTCAGAAACACTACCATAATGGTTCCAGAACAAAACAACAGATAACTCCAACAGATAACTCTTGTAGAGGTTAGCACTAAGTTCTAAAGTGAGGAGTTTGGTGGTCAGCTTTGATGGTAAACAGTGTTAAAGGTTGACCTGTAATTTATAAACAGGACTGGGGCATAGCAATTTCAGTTATCCAAGTGTGATGTGATCAAGGGCCATTGATGTAACATCTACTGTATCTATACTAATAAAAGGCAAAGCCCTCACTGACTGACTGACTCACTGACTGGCTGACTCACTCATCACTAATTCTCCAACTTCCCGTGTAGGTAGAAGGCTGAAATTTGGCAGGCTCATTCCTTACAGCTTACTTACAAAAGTTAGGCAGGTTTCATTTCGAAATTCTACGCATAATGGTCATAACTGGAACCTGTTTTTTGTCCATATACTCTAACTAGCAAAATACCCGCGCTTCGCAGCGGAGAAGTAGTGTGTTAAAGAGGTTATGTAAACATACTGTATATATACATAAACATATATACTTATATATACATATATCTACATATACATATATACACACACATACACACACACAGATAGATAGATAGATATCTCTATGTATATGTATATATATGTGTCTGTATGTGTATATATATATATATATATATATATATATATATATATATATATATATCTATCTATATATATATATATATATATCTATCTATATATATATATATATATCTATATATCTATCTATATCTATATATATATATATATATCTATATCTATCTACAGTAATCCCTCCTCCATCGCGGGGGTTGCGTTCCAGAGCCACCCGCGAAGTAGGAAAATCCGCGAAGTAGAAACCATATGTTTATATGGTTATTTTTAGAATGTCATGCTTGGGTCACAGATTTGCGCAGAAACACAGGAGGTTGTAGAGAGACAGGAACGTTATTCAAACACTGCAAACAAACATTTGTCTCTTTTTCAAAAGTTTAAACTGTGCTCCATGACAAGACAGAGATGACAGTTCTGTCTCACAATTAAAAGAATGCAAACATATCTTCCTTTTCAAAGGAGTGCAAAGCAAGCAGTCAAAAAAAAAATCAATACGGCTTTTAAGTATGCGAAGCACCGCCGGTACAAAGCTGTTGAAGGCGGCAGCTCACACCCCCTCTGTCAGGAGCAGGAAGAGAGAGAGAGAGAGAGAGAGAGAGAGAGATAGCGAGAGACAGATAAAAAAAATCAATACGTGCCCTTTGAGCTTTTAAGTATGCGAAGCTCCGTGCAGCCTGTCCTTCAGGAAGCAGCTGCACACAGCCCCCCTGCTCACACCCCCCTACGTCAGCGCAAGAGAGAGAGAGACAGAGAGAAAGTAAGCTGGATAGCTTTTCAGCCATCTGCCAATAGCGTCCCTTGTATGAAATCAACTGGGCAAACCAACTGAGGAAGCATGTACCAGAAATTAAAAGACCTATTGTCCGCAGAAACCCGCGAAGCAGCGAAAAATCCGCGATATATATTTAAATATGCTTACATATAAAATCCGCGATGGAGTGAAGCCGCGAAAGGCGAAGCGCGATATAGCGAGGGATCACTGTATATCTATATCTATCTATATCTATATATATCTATATATATCTATATATATATATATATATATATATATATATATATCTATCTATATATCTATCTATTGTCAGTTCAGTACTCCGGTTGGAATATGACCAAGCCGTGCAAGCTTACTGTTAAGAATGCAGCGTATAGTTGTACAGGAGAAAAGCAATCTTGCCTCAAATCAATGGCAACCTTTTGTAGGTCTATGAACTTAATTTAAACTTTAGGTTTACACGGTGCTCTGTTTCCATAGTACCTGCACTCATGAATATATCTGTATGTGTCAGTCGCTGAAATCCCCGGGCTTGGCACCGGTGAAGTACTGCTTTTAAATTTTTATTAAGAAGAAAAGAAAACCTTTTTAAATTGAGGTAAAATATACCACTAACAATTTGTTAAGGATCTGTTTTTTTGTGTAGCTGACTTCACACAGCCTCTCCGCTGTTTTATAAACGAACGTTATATAAGGTCTTCCTTTTTCGTTGCTTTGCCAACGGAAGCAGCCTTTTTATTTAGTCCTGTTTTTACGATTGTTCTGTTTGTATACCAGTTTGTCAGTTCAGCACTCTGGTTGTAATATGACCAAGCCGTGCAAGCACACTCTTGAGAATGCAACGTATAGTTGTACAGGAGAAAAGCAATCTTGCCTGAAATCAATGGCAACCTTTTGTAGGTCTATGAACTTAATTTAAACTTTAGGTTTACACGGTGCTTTGTTTCCGAAGTACCTGCACTCATGAATGCGTCTGTATGTGTATATATATGTTGATATATGTATATATATGTTGATATATGTATATATATATGTGGATATATATGTAGATGTGTATATGTAGATGTGTATATGTAGATAAGTATATATGTTTATGTATATATATGTTTACATAACCTCTTTAACACACTACTTCTCCGCTGCGAAGCGCGGGTATTTTGCTAGTATATATATATAATTCACTAAGTCCATGGCAAGCAAGACGCACGCAAGACAGAGCCACGCTCACCAACTCAGAGCCCCGCCCACCAACAATTCACTAAGCAGCCGACCATGGCATGTACAACAGAGCCCCACCCACCAACTCTAACCCTCCTCCCACGTCCATTACCTTCAACATTGTTTTCCTTTTATTTCTGATCCCGTTCAACAACTATATGTCGACATCGACTTCTCAACTGTGACTCCAGAACAACTCAGTACGCAAGCTATATTAAGCGTTACCAACTAAGACTCGCTACACCTTAATGAACAAGTACTGAAACTTATCCCTACCGACGAAGTGACTTTCACTCGCATTGCCTCCATCGTCACAGACGATCCCGCAGATTAAGTTTCATTCCCCGAAGAATTTCTTAACAGTCTTACTCCCACTGGCATGCCTCCACATAAACTTAAAATTAAAATAGGTTCAGTCGTCATGCTTCTCAGAAACCTCATGCCAGCAAGAAGTCTCTGTGATGGTACTAGACGGCTGTTACCAGCATTCACCGCAATGTACTGGAGTGTAAAACTATCGCAGTTCCTACCTCACAAACTGTCCTTATTCCCCGGATATCCCTGACCCCATCAGATTCAAATGCAGACAATTTCCTGTTAGATTGGCCATTTGCAATGACAATTAGTAAGACACAGGGACAAACTTTAAAAACGATATGCCTGTATCTGCCAAACCCAGTTTTCAGTTATGGACAATTGTATGTTGCTCTCTCCAGAGTTCCATCTTTTCATTTACTCACAGTCATATCCTCAAAACCACCCCATTTGGACAACTGTGTCGTTCAGGAAGTGTTCACCCATCAATAAATAATTATGCGGCATATGCTACGCCGTGGGTTGGCTAGTTATCTATATTACACATGGATATGCACAGGTCGAAAATCTAAAATTGTGTACACTCTGCTGGTTTAACAGGCATTTTCTAGGTTCATCCTGGTTGGCCAGTTATCCACCAACTCTTTGGGGGTATTATAGCAGATTGTTTTATAGCTTTATTTTACAACAGTCAGAAGAGACAGTAACACTATTCTAACCCCAGGCCACAGAGACACAGGGTCAAAAAACAAACACATAAATAAATACATAAAACACACCCACATAAATACCCAGCACATCTGTTATTATCAAATAACAAATGCCACTGCAAATATCACCCAAATACTGTACTATATTAACTGTAGTTTAAGATGCTTCTCATGCTATAGGCAAGGAATTTTGGTGTGGAAAACATTTATCAAATGAAATATGCCTTTTACTGCGGTGGGTTGGCACCCTGCCCAGGACTGGTTCCCTGCCTTGTGCCCTGTGTTGGCTGGGATTGGCTCAAGGCAGACCCCCGTGACCCTGTGTTCAGATTCAGCGGGTTGGAAAATGGATGGATGGAATATGCCTTTTGAGGGCTTTCTTCCAAATTGTTTCCAAGCAAGCTGTCATCGTCAAGTCTCTGTAAATAAATTAAAACTGCTATGTTTCTAGCAGAGGATCTAGTGCGTTTGAAACAACATGGAAATCCTAATGGGTACCATATCAACCTGAAGCATTACATAGGAAGCTGCTGAAAATGAATGATACTTGCCCTGACTGGATTCCATTATGGCCAAATGTTGATTGGATTTGGTGTTTCATTATACAGTAACGTTTCCGAACACGTACAAATCGGGTTACGATCAAAAATTTTGCATCTGTTCACGACCACACGCTCTGGTGGCGAATAAAAACACTGGCTGCCAGTTTCCCTTCCGGTTCGTATGCGCCAATCTGTGGGGTTTCTGTACTATCTCGCGTTTATGCTTGCGGTGTGTTAGAAGCGCGTGGACCACGCTGTGTAGTATGCTGTGTAGTGTGGACGTTTAGTTCAGAAGCGCGTTGTAGGCGTCTGTGCCTTTCGTACTTTCCCGCGCCTTCCGTACTATCTTTGTGGACCTGTGGGGCCCCCGTAGCATCTTCCGTTTGACTCTGGGGTGCAGCGCAGAATCCTCTTTTTTGTGTGGCTGTGTCGTTCGTCGTTAGCTATGGGCGCGTTGTTGCTTCATGTCTTATTCACGTTAGTTGAGCTCTTTCGTTTTTGGGTCGTGACTCCTTCATTCGCGGTGGATCAGACTTTGCTTGCGGTTTATGAGACGCGTGCTTTCGGCGCCTGCACACTATGTCTCATGGTCCCATCGCCGTGTACCTGCGTCCATGCCTTCCGGTTTACCATTCTCGGTTAGTAATATGGATAGATATATATATATATATACATATATACATACATACACACACAGTACTGTGCAAAAGGTTTAGGCAGGTGTGAAAAAATGCATAAACAAAGAATGCTTTCAGGAATATAAATAATGATTGTTTATTGTTATCAATTTACAAAATGCAAAGTGAGCGAACAGAAGAAAAATCTAAATCAAATCAATATTTGGTGTTACTACCTTTTGCCTTCAAACCAGCATCAATTCTTATAGGTACACTTGGCACAAAGTCAGGGATTTTGTAGGATTCTAGTCAGGTGTATGATCAAACAATTATACCAAACAGGTGCTAATGATTATCAATGTCACACGTAGGTTGAAACACAGTCATTAACTGAAACAGAAACAGCTGTGTAGGAGGCTTAAAACTGGGTGAGGAACAACCAAACTCTGCTACCAAGGTGAGGTTGTGGAAGACAGTTTCATGTCATGGCAAAATTGAGCACAGCAACAAGACAAAAGGTAGTTATACTGCATCAGCAAGGTCTCTCCCTGACAAAGATTTCAAAGCAGACTGGGGTTTCAAGATGTGCTGTTCAAGCTCTTTTGAAGAAGCACAAAGAAACGGGCAACGTTGAGGATCGTAGACGCAGTGGTCGGCCAAGGAAACTTAGTGCAGCAGATGAAAAACACATCAAGCTTATTACCCTTCAAAATCAGAAGATGTCCAGCAGTGCCATCAGCTCAGAACTGGCAGAAACCAGTGGGACCCGGGTACACCCATCTACTGTCCGGAGAAGTCTGGCCAGAAGTGGTCTTCTGGAAAAGATGCAGCCAAAAAGTCATACCTCTGACGTGGAAACAAGGCCAAGCGACTCAAGTATGCACGAAATCATAGGAATTGGGGTGCAGAAAAATGGCAGCAGGTGCTCTGGACTGATGAGTCAAAATTTGAAATATTTGGCTATAGCAGAAGGCAGTTTGTTCATCGAAGGGCTGGAGAGCGGTACAATAATGAGTGTCTGCAGGCAACAGTGAAGCATGGTGGAGGTTCCTTGAACATTTGGAGCTGCATTTCTGCAAATGGAGTTGGAGATTTGGTCAGGATTAATGGTGTTCTCAATGCTGAGAAATACAGGCAGATACTTATCCATCATGCAATACCATCAGGGAGGTGTATGATTGGCCCCAGATTTATTCTGCAGCAGGACAACGACCCCAAACATACAGCCAAAGTCATTAAGAACTATCTTCAGTGTAAAGAAGAACAAGAAGTCCTGGAAGTGATGGTATGGCCCCCACAGAGCCCTGATCTCAACATCATCGAGTGTGTCTGGGATTACATGAAGAGACAGAAGGATGTGAGGAAGCCAACATCCACAGAAGATCTGTGGTTAGTTCTCCAAGATGTTTGGAACAACCTACCAGCTGAGTTCCTTCAAAAACTGTTTGCAAGTGTACCTAGAAGAATTGATGGTCACACCAAATATTGATTTGATTTAGATTTCTCTATTGTTCATTCACTGCATTTTGTTGATTGATGCAAATAAATGAGTAATACTTCCATTTTTGAAAGCATTCTTTGTTTACAGCAATTTTTCACACCTGCCTAAAACTTTTGCACAGTACTGTATATCAATTCTATATTGTCTGTTTCTGCCTGTTTATCCATGCTCTGCCTGCTGCAAGACTGGTAAATAGGATTCCATTACATCAATTTACTGCTGGACTTAAGGCAAACCAGTTAAAGGTAGAAATGATTAGATGCTTGGTACATGTCTTTGACACTTTAATTGTAATGCTGTAATAGAAAAAGTAGGTTTTAAATAACATATAGACAGATGATAACAAAATACATCACCTATTAAATATTTTATATGAAAAAAGTATATATAGGCGGCACGGTGGCGCAGTGGTAGCGCTGCTGCCTCGCAGTTAGGAGACCTGGGTTCACTTCCCGGGTCCACCCTGCGTGGAGTTTGCATGTTCTCCCCGTGTCTGCGTGGGTTTCCTCCGGGCGCTCCGGTTTCCTCCCACAGTCCAAAGACATGCAGGTTAGGTGGATTGGTGTATGGGTGTGTTTGTGTGTGTCCTGCGGTGGGTTGGCACCCTGCCCAGGATTGGCTCCCTGCCTTGTGCCCCGTGTTGGCTGGGATTGGCTCCAGCAGACCCCCGTGACCCTGTGTTTGGATTCAGCGGGTTGGAAAATGGATGGATGGATGGAAAGTATATATAATTTTAATTATAATACATACATTCACTCATATACTAGAGACATGGAGACATCAATAGCACCATATTCACGGTTTGCCTTTAAAATTTTAAATACCTTTGAACAATTTTACAAATAAAACTCAAAATAAAACACAAGTGGTACTGGTATAATACCTTACAAATGCTCTCTGTCTATTCTTGTTCTGTATGCCTGGAAATGCAGATGCTTTAGAACCAACATGAGACTAATATGAGTATAGAAATGTAACAATTGGATCATGATGCAATCCCAGTGCAGACAAGCTAAAAAAAGATCTGCCTACCAATGTCGTGGTCCATAGTCATTTCTTTCTGGCAAAGTTGGATAAAAGTACTAATTATGTAGCTAGCTGAGTAATCACATGCACTAAGAAAATTAAAGGCACAATGATGATATACTTGCTGTTTATATTATTTTATGCTGCAAGAGACTGCAAGTATTGTTTTAGCAGACCTTGCTGAATTATTTGAGTAAATATGACCTTTGCAAAGGAGACATGCATTGCAAAGCCAAGCTGCTGTTAATATTAACAAATAATAACACATTGATCAATCAACCTGACAGTAGGCACAAATATAACAGCACACAGTTGAGTCCAAAAATGCACAGTGAGATCAAATCTGTCACTCAGACAATGTGTATTTTCACTCGACTGGCATGCTAATGTTAAATACTCTTCCAGTGTTGCACAAAGGGAGATAATTGATAGCAATATGCCAGTTTATGTAATTAGATAAGCACTGTAATAAAGATCACCTGCCTCAAGATAAAGATCAATAAAGATCAACTTTACACACTTATAGGCAAACTACACACACATTCATCTGACACAGCGGTAGTATGATGCCACCCCTTGGATGGATGACCTTTTTTGCTATTAGAGAAAAAAGAACAATGTTCTCCAGATGCTTGATGCTGTATTTGGATAAAAATAATATTAATGTTTATATCCATAACTCCAAGAAAAAAATTCCTTTCTTAATCTACCTATTTCAATAAATACTTACTGGATCTACAGCCTACATTGTCAGCATCAGGTGCAAGGTAAGAACAGAGCCTGCATGAAAGTTTTTGTCCACTGAAAGGCAAACTCACTTAGATATTATCAGGCCAACTGACACAAAGATATCGTGAAGAACTACATGTTGTTGGGAGTTGGAAGGAATCCAGACAGCATTTTGCACAATTTTAGACAACTTTCAGGATTGTAAGCCATGAGTTTTAAGAAATGACTAAAGGAAATTAATATTTCTGTTTAAGTAAACAGGAGATGAAAAGTGATAACATAAAAGATATTTAAATGATATAAAAGGGTGAATTAGGTTTTATTTTATTTATTAGGTTTGTTTATTCATGCAACTGTAGATTCATGGAATAAACTAACAGAGTAGGTAGTTGTGTAGTTGAATGTAACATTCTGAAGCCCTTCAAAATTCAACCTGATATTTTTCTGAGCATATTAGCTGAGGTGGAAGTGTCAAACTGTGTGGAGCTGGCTGACCTTTGTTTTTAAAAAAAAGTGTATGCTCAAGTTCTGATTAAAGATGTCAGGACAACAGAAGGAATGGTTCATTATTTTTTGGGTTTACTGCTAAGTGTCTAGAGATTATGTGGTAGTATATAGCAGTAGCACAAAGATATCATCTGGAAACTTTGAGCTACCTAAGACTCATTGGGTGATACTCTTGTACGCCTATAGTAGTCCAGATTCATCCTTCTATTTTCTATAATACTTATCTGCCTCAGGGTCACAGGGAGCTGGTCCCTGTATTTGCAGCACTAGGCACAAGGCAGAAGCCAAGCAAACTATATAATAACCACAAATTCATTAACTGATTTCACAACAAAATATACATGGCACTGTGCGTAAAGCAGACATGATGAGACATTATTGACTTTAAAGAACATTTACAGGGCAGCAGAGCAACAGAGGTGGACTCCAAACATCCTACCAATATCTGGCCAAGGTGGCTGGGATGAGAACCAGAGATGGGACCTTGTTCATCGGTTTCTCTACCTGGCAGAAAAGGCAAAAAGCAAGTAAAAAATCTAAATGTGTCTTCATGTTTGACACACTCAGTGCGTTTAAATGAACACACATAAATGGGAAAAGGTGAGTAACCCAGTTAAAGTAAAAACCTGGTTTCTTAAAAATTTAAGATTTACACATGCAAATAATTGTATGGAGCTTACCTTTGTCAAAATGCTCAGATGTCATTAAACTGCACAAAAAACAGTAAAACGTAAAAACTGGCCATTGTGAATCAGAAAACAACCATGAAGCCTGTGAAAACTTTCTTGTGTTTCATAGATTAATTTAGTCCTTCACATGTGAAATAAATAACATCCATCCCATTTTTACATCTCTGGCCTGTGCCCTCGATGATTTGCAGTATGAACATAAGCCGCTACATAACCCAATCGCACTGTTTAAACATATCAATAGCAAACAGCTGGATGAAAACTAAACTGACACTTTATTAATATTTTTCTACTGCCGGATTGCACACAGCACACTCTTTTTCTTTTTAGTTGTGCAACTGAGCCCTGCAAAAATCCAAAAATAAAAAACACATAAAATTGAAAACCGTGCACCCACCTGTTGAACCACAACCAGCATGAATGGTCCTGTTGTCTACAGTTTTAATATCACTTGTTCCAGTCATGCAACCACCCTCTATCTTATTGTTAATCACGCTAAAGCAATTGCGGAGTAAAAGTTTTCCAAGTTAACTATTATTTGCTTAATACAGCAAAACCTCGCTATGGATTCGCTCATCTGCATCTACAAAAGTGTAACCCCATTTTGCAATTCCTGCTGTCTACCCGTGCCTATTTACAGCTATGTATATTAGAAAGAAAAAAATTCTAAAAGGCCCATTATGCAACAGCACTAACAGAACTGTGATGTCCTTGTATCTCCAGGGGCTTTAAGCGCACTGCACTGAATGGATCAATGATCGTCAACACAATGCCGATTGGCACTGTTTAAGCCATTGAATCCCTTTTGTGATGGTAGCCTGGGCTTGCAATTGTTCCCCATGAACGAGAAATGACACAGTCATAAAGTATGCTCGTACTGATTAACTCCCTGTCCTTTGTACAGACCGCATGTCGCTTCTACCGATTGGATGGTTTAGTTATGTCGGAGTCTTTTGTATAAGACATGTAGATGCTCAGATGTTGCTCTTGAGAGTGTTGTAAGTGGCAGAGAACTAAGATGCTGGGTCTGTGTGAGTTATTTAATACAACTATTATCTATATCTAAATTGAATTAAGAAAGCATCGTAAAACATGGTGGCAGTAGTGACTGAAACATGAGGAAAGCTGAGTAAAGTAAAAAAAAAAAAAAAAAAAAAAAAAAAAAAAAAAAAAAAAAGAGAAGATGCACGAGGAAATTTGATGTTGAATTGGAATGAACCAAATCTATCCAAGGCATGGAAGTTATGGAATGACACATTTTCACTGTTCATGAACATCACCTTAAGTGAAGCAGAAAAGACAATGAAGGTAAAACTTTTCAAATACTGTATTTGATAGGAGGATCAGGAAAAGAACTTTGTAAAAGGCTATGTGCTGAGTGCCACCTTGAGATTTGACTATCAGCACGCTGTTGACTAACTTCGATAACCATTGCAATCCGAGACCGAATGAAACTGTTGAGAGATATAAACTTTTCTCCAGAAGCCAAAATAGAGGGGAAAATATTGACAAGTACATCACAGATTTGAGAGTGTTAGCAGCAACTTGCAACTTTGGAACAATAAAAGACTCACTAATAAGACACAGAATTGTATGTGGGATTCAGAACTCACACTTTTAGGAGACAAAGATTTGACACTGGGAAAATGTTTGCAAATAGGCAAAGCTGCTGAACTGTCAAGAGAATACTTAGACAACAAAAAGACAGCAGTTTGAAGAAGTGAATGCAGTTAAGAAAGCTGAAAAGACCCAGATTAGAAAGTGTAAATTTTGTAGGAAACAACATGTATGGAAAAAAGAAACCTGCCCACCCTATGGAAAACAATGCAAAAGAAGGTGGCAAATTAAATCATTTTGCAGCCGCATGTCACTCCAAGGTCTTTAATAATAAAGAAGTCAAGAGTGTGACAGAAACTGAAGAACAGTTTCATGAGATACTCAGTTCACAGCAGGAAGGTGACACAGTACAAAAGGGAAACAACTTTTCGAAACAATGCTAATAGGAGATAGTTAAGTAAAATTCCAACTAGACTGTGGAGCCAACTGCATCATCATACCAGTCTACCTGCTTAGTCCAGATATATAACTAGAGAAGACTCAACAGGTTTTGGTTATGGATAATAGGAGCAGACTGAAACCCATTGCCAAGTGGAGAATTAAAATAAGGAGCCCAAGAAACAGGAAGCAATATTGCCAAGAGTTTATGGTGGTGGAAAAGAGCTCCTCAGTACCAGTGTATTGCTAGGTAATAAAGCAGTGCAGGCAATGGATGTAGTGAGAACACAGCGAGAGAATATTATGGTCATAGATGACCTTGTCACTGAGGCAAATGATGAAAGACAACCATGGAACATGAAATATATGCTAATTGAGTTTACTGATGTTTTTGAAGGAAATGGCAGTCTCAAGGGGACTTACCAGATTGAAGTGGACCCTGAAATTTCACCAGTAAAGTTGTGAAAGAGACAAGCTCCTATTTCTTTAATGAATCCCTTAAAAGAATGAGCTGAGAAGGTTACAGGAGAGAGAAATTATTACACAGGGACAGAAGAGCACCAAGTGAATCAATAGCATGGTTATTGTAGAAAAAAAAAGACTGGGTAAACTGAGAATATGTATTGATCCAAGGCTGCTCAATAGGGAACTAAAGAGGCAACAATTTCCCCTTCCAACAATAGATGATATGCTGCCAGATCTGGCCAAGCGCCAGAATTTTCACTGTGACACAAACAATGGGTTCTGACACATGACATTGACAGAAGAGTAATGTTACTTGTTGACTTTTGCAATACCTTTTGGCATGTATAGATGGCTACAGATGTCTATGGGCATAAACCCTGCACCAGAAGTCTTCCAGCACCAGCTGAACGAGGCACTAGATGGGCTGCCAGGTGTGCATACCATCGCAAATCATATTCTCAAGAATGATGAAGCAGCTGTGACAGACCATGATGCCAAGATAGAAAAGCTATTTAGTGTGGTGCAGAAAGCATAACATTAAGTTGAATATAGAGACATTCAAGTTAAGACAAAAAAGTTTTTTTACATGGGACACTGGCCAACATTTGTAGATTTAAAAACAGATCCTGAGAAAAGCAGAACCATCACTGACATGCCAAGACCATTAGACATAAAAGGGCTGCAGAAATTTTTAATAATGATAAACTGCCTGTCAAAATTTTGTGAGCAAGTGTCGTGGACAACTATGAGGTCCTGAGACAACTGTCACAAAAGAATGCAGTTTGGAAAAGGTCAGATGTACACAATGAGGCATTCATGAAGTTAAAAAATATAACAACTACAGCTCCTATCCTAAGGTATTACAGTTCAGAGGAAGACCTTGTACTCCAATGCGATTCACTGGAGACAGGGTTACGACCAGCACTCATGCAGGCAGGACAACCTATAGCCAGCGGAGCACTCACACCCACAGAAAGTGGCTATGCTCAGACAGAAAAAGAGTGTTTAGCCATCATGTTTGGTATGGAAAAATTCCATCAATACACTTATGGTAGAAAATTGATCACAAGCCTTTTGGAAACCATCTTGAGTAAGCCAACGCTCAGTGTACCCAAGAGTCAAAGAATGCTGCTGAGACTGCAATATTATAAAATAAATGTATGTTCCAAGTCGATTTATGCATGTAGCCGACACACTAAGTAGAGCTTAATTACCACAGTGTGGCACAGAAGGATCGGTGGAAACTAAAACTGAGTCAATACACATGACTCCGTACTTATCAATATCTGAGGAAAGACAGCAGAACATCCAGGCAGAAACAGAGAAATACAAAACGCTTCAATAACTAAAGCAGGGGATACTCCAAGGATGGTCAAGGGAAAGATCACAAGTTCAAGAGGAGGTGAGACCTTTTTTTTCTAGTGCAGGATGAGAACAGTATACAGCAAGGTGTAATATTCAGGGGTGAGTGTGCAGTAATTGCACAGGGCCTAAGATGCGAAATTACGATGAAAATTCACTCCTCACGCCTAGGTATTAAGGGATGTCTTCATACAGCCAGAGAAGGCGTGTACCGGCTGGGTATGCATGAACCCCTAAAGATCTACAGTTAGGTCCATAAATATTTGGACAGAGACTTTTTTCTAATTTTGGTTCTGTACATTACCACAATAAATTTTAAATGAAACAACTCCGATGCAGTTGAAGTGCAGACTTTCAGCTTTAATTCAGTGGGGTGAACAAAACGATTGCATTAAAATGTGAGGCAACTGAAGCATTTTTTTTTTTAAAACACAATCCCTTCATTTCAGGGGCTCAAAAGTAATTGGACAATTGACTCAAAGGCTATTTCATGGGCAGGTGTGGGTAAGTCCGTCGTTATGTCATTATCAATTAAGCAGATAAAAGGCCTGGAGTTGATTTGAGGTGTGGTGCTTGCATGTGGAAGATTTTGCTGTGAACAGACAACATGCGGTCAAAGGAGCTCTCCATTTAGGTGAAAGAAGCCATTCTTAATCTGCGAAAACAGAAAAAACTCATCCGAGAAATTGCTACAATATTACGAGCAAATCTACAGTTTGGTACATCCTGAGAAAGAAAGCAAGCAAGCACTGGTGAACTCAGCAACGCAAAAAGACCTGGGGCCTCATGTATAAACGGTGCATACGCACAGAAATGTTGCATACGAACGTTTCCATGCTCAAATCACGATGTATAAAACCTAAACTTAGCATAAAGCCACGCACATTTCCACGGTACCTCATACCCTGGCGTATGCAATTTCTCCGCTCGGTTTTGCAGACTGGCTGCACCCAGCGTCAAAGCAGTGCTACTGTTCCTGTGTGGTTACCCTTTCTTTCTTAGACCCACATTCCTGACGCGGTTTTATAAATACACTGAAATTAACTGCATATTGTTTATTAGTGTGATGCATCTGATTGCAATTAACCTGCAGCAATATAATGGTCCAGGTAATAGCCATAGTATTCCAAATACCATAACTGCTTTAGCATTGTTACGCTCACTGCATCTTCTTCTTCTTTCAGCTGCTCCCATTAACACTAGAATTACCAGAGCCTACGAAAAAACTCGTAGATCCGGCCCACCTTAAATCGCTTCTTAAAACCTTTCTCACCTCTCCGCCAGCGTCTTTTGTCATCTAAATGTACTGATAAAGACAAGCTGCCAGCAGCCGGCTATTCCATCCCCCCAACGACTTAGAACGTAAACAAGCTTTTCCCAGCTAATGCCTTGATTGATTATCTGGGAGTGAAGTGGAGTTTTAGAGTAGAAATAATAAGATTGTTACTTGGAACACACGCATTTCATATGCGTTGCATTTCTACAGTAATCTGTGTAAACACTTTGTTAAAACAGAAACGGTTTACAATATTCTAGTAGCAAATGACAAAATGTAGGCATAAACTATATAATGTATGAAGCCTGAAGTCCAAATATCAAAGAAACACTTTCACAAAAGGTACAAAAAAAAGCCACCACCAAAAAAACCCGTCTTAGTGTGAGACATTGACATGACTTAACTATCACTGCTTCCGTGGCGTAACAGTATCAGTCGCTGACTGGGAATCAGAAGATCATGAGTTCGATCCTGCACAACTCCCATTTGAGAAGTGTTCTTATTTTCACTATTTTAGAATAAAATGATACATTTGATTTCAGTCTGTAACAGTCGGTGTAATTTATGATATTTGTAAAGGTTAGCTTTATTTTTTTTAAATTCACTTTTCATTGTCTCAGTCGCGTTCAGGATCCATCCCTACCGCCCCCCACCTGACACTGCTGTTTTTACATAAAGATGCGCTATAGTTCTGCAGTGTATCATGATACATACGACCGCGTGTTTTTTCCCCCCAGTATTGCCAGTCCCCACGTGTTGCTGTATGCTGTTTCTTTTGTACTCCAGGACATGCAGAGGAAAGCATAGTAAAGAGCAGTAACTTCAGCGCTATATGCAATCATCAGACACTCCCCATCTGATGCTGTTTTCACATAAAGACGCGCTAAAGCTCTGCAGTGTACTTGTGACTGCATTGTCGTACCAATGCTTGCGAACTGAAGTGTCTGCATGCACTTTTCGTGGCATTATACATGTATTTTTTGAGCATGCCCATGTAGCTCAAACACAGGAACATATGTTGATGTAAAAGTATAACAAAACAAGTGCACTTTTATTCAAGACTATAACCGAAGAAAAAAGAAAGCAAGTTACAGTAGGTGGAATGCTAAGAACTGCTGATTTCCATTCTGTGCTATATAACTGTTAACATTTGAATCTGATGATTGCATATAGCGCTGTCTGATTTAGTGTGCGCAAGCACATGCAGGTGGCCAGTTGCTGAGTGCTACAACGCACATTTTAAAAAAAGAAAGAGACAAATATATGTGACGTTTTAAAGAAATCATTTTATGACGCGAATAGTACCAATCAGAAAACATCGTCGAAGTAATGCAATATTATTTGAAAACGAACAGCGTCAGGTTGGGTGTGAAGTTATACTGGCGCTGTTTGAGTCAGATCAGAAGCTGAATAAGCTGAAAAAGCTCCTGTTCTGACTCTAAGTAAAAAAGCATGAATTAATCAACAGAAATAACCGCGATTGACATTTTAAAGTTAATGATTTACAGTGCATACCAATTTATAAATTCAATGTCCGTTTGAGGAAAAAAAAAACACTTTCTTCAAAGCTGGGAATCGAACTCGCGTCTCTGTGGCACAGTAAGGCAGTGGTGCTCCAAGTCAGCAAACCGTCCTTATAACTTATTTTTTCAAGATCCATAACACACAGACAGACGAGCACTGCGTAATACAGAGACAGACAGGCAGAGATATACAAATAAACAGGGAAGGCACATGTACTGAAAGATAAAAAAAATCAACATGTGCGTTGTTTGTGCAGCACTGAATAAGCTCATGTGCGCTAACATCACCCCTCCCCCGATCTGACTCTCTAAGTAACAGCGCAAGTACAGACACAAATCAAGTGCATGTGTGTACTGTATAATATTAACAAAAAGAGCAGCTTACTACTGAAAACGGCAAATATAGGAGTGAGTGGGGATCGAACCAGTACTCTTGATTACACTTGGTTTGCGTCTGTACTTGCGCTGTTACTTAGAGAGCCAGATCGGGGGAGGGGTGATGTTAGAGCACGTGAGCGTATTCAGTGCTGCAGAAACAACGCACATGTTGATTTTTTT
Source organism: Erpetoichthys calabaricus (assembly GCF_900747795.2). Taxonomy (NCBI): domain Eukaryota; kingdom Metazoa; phylum Chordata; class Cladistia; order Polypteriformes; family Polypteridae; genus Erpetoichthys; species Erpetoichthys calabaricus. Next base: position 260,834,098 of record NC_041394.2, on the reverse strand, counting down.
TTCTTTCAGTACATGTGCCTTCCCTGTTTGTTTGAATATCTCTGCCTGTCTGTCTCTGTATTACACAGTGCTCTGTCTGTCTGTGTGTTATGGATCTTGAAAAAAATAAGTTATAAGGACAGTTGTTCATGTTAATCGCAGTCTCAATTGTTAAAAAAATATTTTAAAAGGAGCATCCCACATGAAAATATAACGATCTCATTAACTGACAGTGCATACCAATTTACAAATTTTATGTCCGTTTGAGGTTAAAAAGAAAAAAAAGAAGTAACACTTTATCCCCAACGGGGAATTGAACTCATGTTTGTGAGGCAGAGAAAAGCTACACGGTCTGAGAGGCAAATCTTAGTGCGCTACGCCACGGAAGCTGTTATATGGTGTGTAAAGCTTTTGTGGAAGTGTTTATTTGATCTTAGGAACACGGGCTTTACACATTCTATAGTTTATGCCTACATTTTGTAACATTTATTACTAAAATATGAAAAAGTTTCTGTTTTAGCAATGTGTTTACACAGATTACTGTAGAAACGGAACACGCATGAAATGCATGTATTCCAAATAGCGATCTATTATTTCTATTCTAAAACTCCAGCAGTTCAGTCACTCCCAGGTAATCAAACAAGGCATGAGCTGGGAAAACTTAGTGAACGTTCTGCGACGGTGGGGGATGGAATAGCCGGCTGCTCGCTGCTCCTCTTAATCGGCACACTTAGAAGACAAAAGAGAGGTGAGAACGGTTTTAAGGTGGGCCGGATCTACGAGTTTTTTCGTAGACTCTGGTAATTCTAGTGTTAAGGGTTGCCACAGCGGATCATCTTTTTCCATATTACTCTCACTGCACCACTCGGAGTATTTATATCACTGTATCTGAGTGGGGAATCACAGCAGCAGCTGATCCAAGGAGAATTATTGGTATACAGTTTCAAGCAAACACTACCTCAGCCAAGGAAAAAAGTGTCAAAGCCTTTCCTGTACGGACCTCGCGTTTCAGAAACAGTTTCATCCCAAGAACTATAAACGCACTCAATCAGTCCAAGTGCTCCTTGTAGAACTGTTTGTACTTATAAGTACAATTACCCCACTGCAAACTTGCACTACAGTTATAATATTGCACAACCTGCGGCACTTTATAAAGCATGTATGATGACGATATCATTTTTAAGATGAAATACAGCAAAATATGTTGCTTATAGTATACAGATAAAACTTTAACTTCATTTAAATAATCTGTATTGTTAATAATTAAACATGTGAGGACATGGTGCCGCAGCACTAGCTAGTTCACGGATAGCTCCTGCCTTGCGCTGTATTATTGCTGGTGCTGACGCAACACTGGAAGGACAGACGGATAGAATAATTCAACATGTACTACGAAGATATTTCAATGTTCCTTAAAAGTTTTGAAGAATCGGCATTCTAAGCTTACAGATGGCTTAACATCTATTACAGAGCTGATTGTGTGGCGATTGGGTATTTGGAGAAAGAAAAGTAAGGACAGAAATTGGAGGTTAGTACATTTGAAAGAGACAGTACTTCTGTAATAAATTATTTCATCAAAGGTCGCACATGGCGCAGCAAGCCTCTTGCGTGAAATATGAACAATCACTGCGCCACCGTGTTCCCATGTTTAATAACATGCTTTCATTCCTATCATCATGAAAATGATATCACGTATACATCTCAGTATTTTAATTATTCAGAGAGCTATAATTATCACGAATGTAATGGATTCTGTGTCCTGTCGGAGAAAGAGAAAGAACGGAAGCACGTAGTGATTCACACACATAGAGCACATAGAAGATCAAACACATAACAAAGCATTTAACGTGCTACTTGAGAAACTAGTAAAATAAACGATTTTAAGATGAAGTTTATGATGTTCTACTTTAATGACAAAATAAACTACGTGATTAAAGTGGAAATTTCGAGATTAAAGTTGACATTTCGTGCTTTTTTCTCTGTACCCTAATAAGCTTTCATATGACACTCAGATGGTCTGCTGCGAGTCGCCTTTTCACGCCGACTTTGATAGTGACAACTTCTTTTTTATTTCGGGCACTGTGCGACTTTGTGAACTTGAGCTTTCGAGTTTCTCCGACACTATGTCACTCGATCAACTTTCTTTTGTTGATTATACCACTGTTTAAACTAACAAATAGTATGTTTTTCCTTTGCCTCCACTTGGTATTCGCTGAAATTCTTATATTTTCCCCCATGCTTTTCCCATTGTCTTTTCACAGGTGGCTATTTATATCGATTTGCATATTCAAAGAGGCATAATTCTGGGAGGAGTTGGGGCGGGACAGAAGGCGCGTGCACGTGCGTTACTTTTCACGCTGATCAGGATTTATGTAGTGGAAGAACGTGAAAGTTTGCGTATGCACAGATTCCTGCATCTGGATTTGTCTGTGTGTACGCACATTCCCGCTTTTGTGCTTACGCCATGTTATAGTGTGAGTTCTACATACGGCGTTATACATGAGGCCCCTGGTTGTTCACGGAAGACAACAGTGGTAGATGATCGCAGAATCATTTCCATGAAGAAGAGAAACCCCTTCACAACAGCCAACCAAGTGAACAACACTCTCCAGGGGGTAGGCATATCAATATCCAAGTACCATAAAGAGAAGACTGCATGAAAGTAAATACAGAGGGTGCACTGCAAGGTGCAAGCCACTCATAAGCCTCAAGAATAGAAAGGCTAGATTGGACTTTGCTAAAGAACATCTAAAAAAGCCAGCACAGTTCTGGAAAAACTTTCTTTGGACAGATGAAACCAAGATCAACCTCTACCAGAATGATGGCAAGAAAAAAGTATGGAGAAAGCGTGGAACAGCTCATTATCCAAAGCATACCACATCATCTGTAAAACACGGTGGAGGCAGTGTGATGGCTTGGGCGTGCATGGCTGCCAGTGGCATTGGGACACTAGTGTTTATTGATGATGTGACACAGGACAGAAGCAGCCGAATGAATTCTTAGGTGTTCAGAGACATACCGTCTGCTCAAATCCAGCTAAATGCAGTCAAATTGATTGGGTGGCGTTTCATGATACAGACGGACAATGACCCAAAACATACAGCCAAAGCAACCCAGGAGTTTATTAAAGCAAATAAGTGGAAAATTCTTGAATGGCCAAGTCAGTCACCTGATCTTAACCCAACTGAGCATGCATTTCACTTGTTGAAGACTAAACTTCGAACAGAAAGGCCCACAAACAAACAGCAACTGAAAGCTGCTACAGTAAAGGCCTGGCAGAGCATTAAAAAGGAGGAAACTCAGCATCTGGTGATGTCCATGAGTTCAAGACTTCAGGCTGTCAATGCCAGCAAAGGGTTTTCAACCAAGTACAGTGGAACCTCGGTTCACGACCATAACTCGTTCCAAAACTCTGGTCGTAACCCAATTTGGTTGTGACCCGAAGTAATTCCCCCATAGGATTGTATGTAAATATATTTTCTTTAAAAATTTTTAAGCACAAAAATAGTTAATTATACCATAGAATGCACGGTGTAATAGTAAACTAATGTAAAAACATTGAATAACACTGACACAAACACCCAGGCTCCCTGCTCAGCTGCATGCGCAGGCTCGCTCACTCTCAGCAGCAAATGAGCCCGCACTCACTCTCTCTCAGCTGCACAGGAGCCTTCTCTCTCACTATCCTGCATCGGCTTTATTTATTTAGTTATTTATTAAAACTGGCCTTTTTGACGGCAGCTGTGGACCCGTTATACCACAGGAGGAAGCTGGGTTGAGAGGAGGTTACAGTTTTGAGGGAGAGTCCCTCTGCGTGATGCACCTAGAACAATGTACAGTACAGCGAGAGACTGAACACGTGCAGAAATCATCAGCACACACAAACCAAAAGGGAAACTGGCTTGTTCGTATACCGAATGTGTGGTCGTGAACAGATGCAAAAGTTTGGCGAACTTTTTGGTTGTATACCGATTTGTACGTGTACCGAGACGTTCGTGAACCGAGGTTCCACTGTATTAGAAATGAACATTTTACTTCCAGTTATTTAATTTGTCCAATTACTTTTGAGCCCCTGAAATGAAGGGGTTGTGTTAAAAAAATGCTTTAGTTGCCTCACATTTTTATGCAATCGTTTTGTTCACCCCACTGAATTAAAGCTGAAAGTCTGCATTTCAACTGCATCTGTGTTGTTTCATTTAAAATTCATTGTGGTAATGTACAGAACCAAAATTAGAAAAAAGTTGTCTCCATCCAAATATTTATGGACCTAACTGTATATAGGAAAGTGTGAAGTGTGCAGACTTTTAGACACACGACAGCAAAAAAGTGACAACACATCCACATAAAATTACAGGAAGACATTGGGAAAAAGTTGTAACAGACCTATTTCAATTCAACAACAGAGACCATCTCACTACAGTTAACTATTTCTCAAATCTCTGGGACGGTGACATTCCAGATTCTAGATCGGGGTGGGCAAACTACGGCCCGCGGGCCACATCCTGCCCGCCGAAGATTGGTACAAAATTGCCCAAATCAAATCATATCATAATTATGACTGCATTCATTTGACCTTGTCCTGTAATGCCTGGCGTTCCACCAGGTGGCGCATTAGGTGCAGTGATACATTGACTTCATTTTGTGGAGCCCGGGTTACTCTCTGTTATTACTGTGCTACTGCTCTGAACCCATCTGCAACAATGAGTGGGCCAAAAAAAAGAAAAGTCGACAGTGAGTGCTGATTGTTTAATAAGGAAAGGACAACTAAATACTTTTTCACTGAAGTCCGGTCAAAGGCTGTATGTCTTATTTGTCAAGAAACCGTTGCAGTTTTAAAGGAATACAACATCAGCCGTCATTTTTCCACCAAGCTTGCTAATTATGCTAACAACCAGTCAACGCAAGAACGGACGGCTACCGCTCAGAGGTTGGCAGCTAGTTTGCAGGCTCAGCAAAACACCTTTATCCGACAAACTGCCATCCAAGAATCAAGCACGAAGGCAAGTTATGTGCTGGCATTCAAATTAGCAAAGACCAGCAAGCCTTTCTCCTAAGGGGAGTTTCTCAAAGAGTGCATGGTAGAGCCAGCAGGTATCTTGTGTCCAGAGAGCAAGAACAAATTTGAAACAATTAGCTTATCACGCAGGACAGTGCCTCGCCGTGTTGAGCTAATTGATGAAGACTTAGCTAGCAAGTTAAACAAAAAAGCGGAGTCATTTACATTATGTTCCTTGGCACTGGACGAAAGTAATGACATAATGGACACCAATCAGCTTTTAATTTTTATCATAGGGATTAATGACAATTTTGAGATAATGGAGGAGTTTCTGGCCATGGAATCCCTAAAGGGGAAAACGCGGGAAAAGGACTTGTATGACAACGTGTCGGGGGTCATAAATAGGCACAAGCTACCTTGGAGTACGCTCGCCAACGTTACCACAGATGGATCGCCAAATCTGACTGGAAAAAACGTTGGGTTGCTCAAAAGAATCCAGAAGAGGGTTAAGGACGACAACCCTGAGCAGGAGGTAATTTTCTTACACTGCCTAATTCACCAGGATTGCAGCTTGACTACGTAGTGAAGCCAGTTGTAAAACTCGCTAACTTTATTCGAGCGAGGGGACTTCAGCATCGTCAGTTTATTAAGTTTCTTGAAGAAATTGACACTGATCACCAGGACTTGCTTTACCACTCCAATGTTCGCTGGTTAAGTTTGGGGAAAGTATGTCAACGAGTGTGGGAGCTCAAACAGGAGATTCTCTCATTTTTGGAGCTACTTGAGAAAGCTGACAATTTCCTGAGCTAAGTGACACATATTGGTTTTGTGATTTAGCTTTTGCTGTGGACATACTGACACACATGAATGAGCTGAATGTGAAGCTACAAGGGGAAACCAGTTTGTGCATGAAATGTACACTAACGTCACAGCCTTCAAAACCAAGCTAGCTTAATTCTCAAAGCAAATGTCAAACAACTCATTCACTCATTTCCCCACACTGGCTACTTGTGAAAATATACAGGAAATCACTGGACGACCTGCATGGAGAATTCTGCCGTCGGTTCTTTGATTTTGGAAAAATTTACAAGTCACTTCAGCTGGTGTCATGTCCCTTCACACAGGACCCTGAAACGGCGCCACAGGAGTTGCAGTTGGAACTGATTGATCTCCAATGTGACACCGTCTTAAAGGAGAAGTTCAACTCTCTTAAACTGGATGAGTTTTATGCTTCATTAAGCGCAGCCAAATTTCCAAACATCCAGAAGATGGCACAGAGGATGCTGGTGTTGTTTGGCTCTACATATGTATGTAAACAGACTTTTAGTGTGATGAACACCAACAAAGCACCCCACAGATCCCAGCTGAGCGATGAACACCTCAGATCTGTTCTGAGAATTGCCACAACAAAACTAACATCAGACTTCGATGCACTGGCAAAAAAGGGTGATCAACAACACTGTTCCCACTAAAAGTGAATGTAAATATTAACACTGTAATTCCTTTTTTATGTTTATGTTTGATATGTATGCATCTAGTGCTGGCCCGTCTGTCAAATTTTACAAGTCAATGTGGCCCCTGAGCCAAAAGGTTTGCCCACCCTATTATTAGTGTTCATAAGTTAAAAAGTCATTTTGCACGTCATGTCATCCCAGATGTTGTAGTGTCTGATAATGGAGCACAGTATTGCTCCCAGGGATTCAAACAGTTTAGCAAGGACTGGGACTTTGAGCATGTAACATCGCCTGGTTATCTGCAGGGCAACGGCAAAGCAGAATCTGCTGTGAAAACTGCAAAACGGCTGATGACAAAAGCAAAGCAAGCAAGATCGGATACTTATCTTGCTGTCTCAGAATACAGAAATACTGCTTCACAAGGGCTTAATGCCAATCCAGCACAGCAATTCATGAGCAGAAGGACCAAAACACTGCTACCAATATGCAGGAGTCTACTGCAACCAGCAGTGATGAACACAGACCAAGCAATGAAAGATAATCAATTTCAACAAGCTCATTAAAACAATAGAGAAGCAAGGGATCTTAGTATGCTACGAGAAGGGGAAAGGATGACAGTCCATACTGAGACATTAAAACACATACAGTGGATGCCTGGAACAGGGATGAACCAAGTATGCAATAGATCATATGCAGTTCAATTGAACAGAGGCACCATTCTAAGAAGGTACTGGAGACACCAGAGGACAGTTCCAGTACAGTGACAGAGTGTTGTGGGACAAGATACAACCTTTTAAGATGGAAAAGCTGATACAACACCCTCACTCGAACAAGAGGCATTCAAAATGCAGTAAGATTTACCACAGACACACATCCAAAACATTGATACAGAAAAAACACATACCTCATCCAGCATGTACAAAAGATGAAGCTGTATGAACAAGAAGTGGTAGAATAGTCAAAAGATTAGTTCACTTCAAGGACTTGAGAATTTTATTTTTTTTTTTTACACACAAAGTAAGCATGAGTTAATACTATAATTTATTATTACTCTGCAGTGACAAGACTGTTTCTCTTGTCTTCATTATTACTTTTTACTGTTTATAAAAAAAGATGTAACAAGGGGAACTCAAAGTGGCTGGAGTAAAGAGTTTTTGTTAGAGACACACACAGATGTTGCTCTTAAGAGTATTATAAGTAAAGCTACAGGAAACTAAGATGCTAGGTTTGTGCGAATTATTTAATACAACTATATCTTTGAATTTGAATAAAGAGAATCTTAAAACAAAGTTAATCAGATCCGAGCTGCCGTTTTTGCTTACAGCCTCTGGTGGAGTGCCAAAAAACAAACTTGACTATAGAGAAGGTAAAAGTCTTAACAACTTTTCCATCAGTGAACCTGCAGAAGGATCATTAATGAGTCTCAAAGGGCAAGAGCAGAATACAGCAGCATCCATCCTGACCCAGTCTCCCCATTCCAGTCCTCACCCAAGCTGACGTTCCTTCGGAACATAAGCCTTCATTTCCCATAGGATCAATACTAATAAAACAAACAGATGTTTTACGTATCTGAATGGTTTTTCAGGAACATAACCAACGCAGATTGACTGTATACTGTATATAGGGTTCGGTATTATCTGCAGGTGGGGGGCATAAAATGTATCCCCTTGGATATGGGGGAGGAGGACTACTTTTTGCTTGAATATTTGTACCTGCTTTTCTCACAGTTCTGATGAACCAAAAATGGGCAACTAAACCTGCTGTGATTCTGCCCTTGTTACCACTATGGTGATTCACCACACTGTGTGATGTTCTAGTTATCATCAAGGAACCCAATAACACCTTCACATGCAGCCTCAGTATATTCCTCATAATCTCAACTCTCATTTTTGATTTTTTATTTCATAACAGCAGAAAAAAACACAAACAAACAATAAAAACAACAGCAATTGTCAGTTGAGAATGGTGTTTATAGCATTTAAGATCCCAGCCTGGTTTTGTGTAGGAATACTATCAACCTGTAGCATATTTCAGAGATGGTACATGGTATGGCTGAAACTACCTAGTTCTAAACTTAATAAAACCAAGCTGACTATTTAGTAGTTCCAATTTCATACAGATATTCATTAGCAAAAGTGGAAATGCTCCAAGATCAAGTGCATCAACAGAATTAGGAGCATACCTCTACTATAACAGAGGTTCAGTCCCCCTCACCTAAGGTTCAGAGGAGAAGGATATGAGGCAACCTAATCCAAGTCTTAAAAAATTTCAAAGGCACCAAAAAATGACCAGTTTCAATTACTGTTTCTTTTAGCTTAAATGAAGCATTAAATGCTCCTCAAAAAGTCAGTTAACTTGCCTGCACTAAAACTGTACAAATGAAACATTCAGGTAAATGATAGTAATTTATCCCAATTTTATGGAATGCCTTCAGATGAGGTTCACTACTGGCGCCATGTGAATATATGTGTGTTATTGTTTTAACAATGTGACATATATATTCAAGCTTGAGCAGAGTTTAAAAGGATGTTAATGCAAGAAAAGAACCAGGAATTTAATACATAGTACCAAGTCATCTAGTATGATCAAAAACCCCTATAGAGTACACAAGGGGCAGGATGAGATATTGGGACAACTTAGTTGCTAGTTAATCAAATATGCCTGTTGGAACTGAACAGATTTCTCTCAATTAAAAACAAAAACTAAAAAAAGAGACCAGCTTATTATAAAATAAATTGTTCATTTGTATCCTGAGTGAACTCATCCTCTTAAAGTAAAGCTGAAGTTGACTCTGCAGATGATAAGGTTTTATAGAGCTTAGGCAAAAAACATTGGAACTTTCACCAGATGTTACTGACAGGTTTGCTTCTCATGCCAATTAAGGCTTTCAGAAAATACCAGAGTGTGTTTTACCCACACAGAGTCATGTTTCCAGCTATATTTAGCAATAGTTAGAATAAACACTGAAGATATGCAAGGCCAGACAGTGAGTTGAAGGAATGTGTTGTTTCCAGAGCGTTGAGGAGTAAAAATAGACGTCTAGAGCAGCTACATATTAACAATACAAGATTGCTTGATATATTGTACAGTCTGATGGCCCTAGTCTTTTAGTGCTCTCCAGGCAGCAGATCCAAAAGGAAAACAGCAATTTCAATTCAACTAAATGATGTAACATTATTTAAATTTTTTCCACACTCCATTAAAGTGGCAACTAAACTAAATAACATAATTCAGTACCGGAGAATTGCCCTATTGAGCTTTTAAAGGTACATTTTCAAAATTTATTTCCAATCAAGACAATTATCTCAATTCAGTACTTCATTTCACTACATACTCATCACATGTCCCCTAAACACATCCATCTCCTATCTACTGTATATACTGTAAGAATAGGACAGAACCTTCCTCCTGAAGTATACAAGGACAACTGATGACCAAACAGACCTCAGTTCATGTCTGGAAACTGCTGAAAACAGAACTCTATAAAAAGACTGAAGCAGGTGAATGGTAAAGTCTATGGCCCCCTATAAAATACAACTATTACAGTGCAGAGTTATTTATACAAATAATGAGACCCATCAACACCAGTATTAAAATGTTCCTGGTTTGATGAGAATGCTGTTGTGTTTTTATAAATACAAGCACAGACTAGGATGATAAACACACATTAAATCAGGACATTTAGCTTTATTTTTTTTATTTTTAACTTAAACTCCAGGCTACATATGAACAGCAAAGAATCCTAAAATAGAATACAGCAGTTAAAGTGTTTCTATGGCAACACCTCCAAATCATGGCAAATGTTCCCTGCAAAAGAACATTATGGCTAATCTTTCACGGAAACAATATAACATCACTGTTAGGCTAATTACAATGGCAGGAAATATTATGCAGTACTATGGGTACTATTATCCTGTACTGTGAGTAAATGCTTTTCAGGTACATGATCTTCCACACTTGTGCCAGCATTTATTAAATACTAGAGATGGGCCTGTAGTCTAAATTCTCCACTGAAACACATTCCCACACTTCACAAAGCACTCTCATTGAAAAACACCAAAGTAATGAGAATAAATAAAACATATAATCAGCATAATGTTGTCACTTTAAGTAAATGAAAAGAGACCAAAAAAATTGCTTAGAGCTTACAGGTTATTTTGAGGTGTGCAGGGCGGATGTAGATCACATTGTCGTGTAAATTAAAAACTTCTGATGCGTGTAACTACTTGATATGGATCCAGCCAGAGTAGGAGATAATTAACTTACTTGTCAAGCTTCCAGCTATCACTAACGTGTAATGTTGTAACGTCACACTTGTAGTTAAAAGTAGGCAGTTAGAATACAAGTTGCAGTACTTCAGTGTTTTTAATTAGTTCACCTGCAGTGAGATGTTTACACTAATGAAGATGATTAATTTACTCATCAGAGATTTCCTCATTTAGCCTGTGTGTTAGTCCCACTTGCTACAACTAACCTTTTTTTGGTAATTTAATAGATCAGAGTGAAAGCATTCACATCTCAAAGGACACACAAGAAGCACTGCAGAAACATTTATAACTCATAATCAAGCTGTACAATTTACTTTTGTTTTAAACAACATTATTATTACAGAATTATAATGTTATAAAGCCCACTACATTAGGGTCTTTTTAATTAAATGTAACATGAGAAAAGGCAACACAATTGTAAAATTGGTTATACAGTAAAGGACCCACAGGAAAAGTCTTAAGTGTTTTCACAAGGGAGTGACACCTCTAACAGCTTTAAGTACAGTATTCAAAGTGCAGTATGGTTTGTGAGGAGCTGCTCTGGGGATTAATGGTTCTATACTTCAAGTCTCTTAATTAACAGCTTTTAGAAGAAGGCAGTGCAGCTCCTTGGCTAAGGAACTGGACTGGAAACCACAAGGTTGCAAGATCAAATCTTGATGCGTATGATTTTAACAGCCCAAGCCTTTCAGATGCTACACATTTTGTTTTGTAAAAACTGTTCAGTACTGCAGAATTGCTGTGGTAGAATTGCAATAAAAAGTTGTACAAAGTTTCACTGGAATGAAAATTGACTTGGCTATCCCAAAGGTATGAATAAAAATTACTTTCCATTTCCAGCGTGCATAAGTCACGGGTTAGAAACTACTCTCATTTCTTCAGGACCAACAAGTATAGAATTAGGCAGCCATTCTATGCATGTCACATAAGCCATCTGGTGTTATTATTGCTCAGCTGCCTATTTTCTATTTATCTGTGGGGTAACCCAAACCCTGGTGGGCAATTTATTTTCAAGTGCAAGCCCACTCATCACATGGATCAAAGCAGTGGTGGCAGTTTTTGCTTTAACTTATGACTTAGTTAGAGGTAACTTATTGGTTTCATTTCACTAATTCAAATTACAATGTCATGCAAAAAACATCAGGCACCATATTAGCTTTATAATGTTAATGTTTTATTTCTTTCCTGAAATCTTTAAATCTTAACTCTCTTAAAGATTCCAAGTCACTAAGAGTCAGTAGAAGGCGTAAAACCTTTTTACTATTTTTTTTCTCTCTGTGCAAGACTAAATTTGCCTGTTTATCTTGTGAAAAACACTTGGTGACCATTTCCATAAATGCATTTTCCATGTCTGAGGGCAAGAGTGATGTGAATGTTTCATTAGGAACTTTATTGTAGTCTTATTTTTTTGGCATGCAATGTAACAATGCAGGCCTATGTGCTCTTGGAAGAGACACTACAAATAAACAGAGCTCTTTCTGTTCTCACGTTATTATCCATACTAGTTTTAGTTATTTTTGCCCATTCGACACTTTTAAACATGCTCATTCTGCATTGTAGCATTACAATACTTACATCCAGATACTACAGATAGGAAAATATACACAGATCAGCTACATCATTAAAACCAGGGGACAGGTGAAGTGAATAATGTTTATTGTCTCATTACAAAGGCATCTGTCAAGGCCTGGGATATATTAGGCAGCATGTGAACAGTCAGTTCTTGAAGGTGATGTGTTGGAAACAGGACAAATGGGAAAGCTTAAGAATCTGAGCGAATCTGCAAGGACCAAATTGTGATGGCTAGACAACTGGGTCACAGAATCTCCAAAACTGCAGATCTTGTGTAGTGTTTTCATGAAATGCAGTGGTTAATACCTGCCAAAAGTGGTCCAAGGAAAGAAAGCCGGTGAACCTGTGACAGGGTCATTGATGCGTGTGGGGCACAAAGGCTAGCCTGTCTGGTCTGATTCCACAAATGAGCTACTATAGCACAAATTGCTTAAAACCTTAATGCTGGCCATAAGAGAAAGGTGTCACAACATAAAGTGCATTGCTCTGTCTTGGGATGCGTAGCCGCAGGCTGGTTCGAGTGCTCATGGTGACCTCTGTCCATCGCAATGTGAGTTTTAGAAGTTTTCAGAAGGTGTTCTGGTCTGACGAATCAGGTTTTCTTTTAGATCATGCATGTCATTTACCCAGGGAAGAGATGGCAGTAGGATGCACTATGGAAAGCAGGCCTGCCAGCAGAAGCAGTGTAAAACCTGTAAAACCTTGGGCCCTGGCATACATGTGAATATTACTTGGACATGTCCCACCTATCTAAAGACTGTTGCAGACATAGTACACCCTTTCATAGCAACAGTATTTCCTAATGGCAGAGGCCTGTTTCAGCAGGATAATGTTCCCTGCCACACTGAAACAAATTGTACAGAAATGGTTTGAGGAACATGACAAAGAGTTCAAAGTGTTGACTTAGCCTCTAAATTCCCCAGATCTCAATCTGACTGAGCATCTTTGAGATTCACTGGAAAAAACAAGTTCAATCCATGGAGGTCTCACCTCACAACTTACAGGACCTAAAGGATCTGCTGCTAACTTCTTGGTGCCAGATGCCCCAGGACACCTTAAGAGGTCTTGTGGAGTCCAACCAGTCAGAGCTGTTTGGGTGGCACAAAGGTGACCTACACATTATTAGGCTGGTGGTTTTAATGTTGTGGCTGATTGGTGTGTATTAGTGGCTATATAGATGATGAGTCTCCACTAAATATACCTGCAAAGAAAACTATGTGCTGGATGATTTCCATGAGGTTACAGAGGCTGAAAGAAATTATGAAAATATACCATTTGAGGATTGTGGGTGTCTGAACCTGTCTCGGAAATATCAAGTGCCAGACAGGAACCAGTAGTGGATAGTGTGGGAGAATAGGGTTACAGAAGGGAATCCTTTATAATCTTGTAACAATTTGTCTGTTGTAATACATAAAAGCCCCTCTATCCTTCAAGCTTGAATGCAATTCAGCTGTCTATGCCATGTTTGTGTTCACTTTGGTCACTGTAGGTTGATAGATTAATAGTACTTTATTTGCCCCACGGAGAAATTTTGCTTTTTAGAGAAGCTCAACAAATAAATAAATACATAAAACAAACATTATTAACCATGTTCAAACACATATCAAAGTTAGTAATGAGAAAGGAAACCATTGGACTTGGCTAAAGACAAAAAAGAGCAGTCACAATCACAGTGAGGCATTATAAAGGTGTTTTGCTCTTGGTATGTATAAAGGAGCCCCAGTAGCATTTCTTGACACTCAAGTACTCAATGCTAGTGTGTCAGAGAGAGCATGTGCAGTGGACTTCTGTTTCATAACTTTAAACACAAACAAGTTTAACTCTAAATTTCCAAAGTCCGTTAAAATGAGATGTCATCTTAAGCAAGCAGAGTTATAATAAAAGAATGAGATTTGGGCTAAGTTATACCATGAAAACTCACAATAACTGCGGCCCTGAGTGGAATAATCTGAGTAGCCCTGCCCTAGATGTGGTACATTCTTTACCAGCTACCTATATTTTTTGATCTATTTACACTTTTGGCAGGTGATGCTTTCAGATACTTATTTCATTAGAACAACAATCTGTCTTCCACTGCTAAGAATTTACAAAGGAAATGATTGGGTTTTCTATGGGCATTGTGTTTTTCCCCATATTTCAACGAGGTTTAGGTTACATTAAATGGAGACGTAACTAAACTGGCCCAGTGTGAGTCAATTAGTTGCATGTGAGAGAGATTGTGCCAAGTGATGGGATGGCACCATGTCCAAGGCCTGTTCACACATTGACCTTTTTTTTTTTTTTTTTTTTTTTAGAAAATGAATGTTTAACACTTACTTCCAAGCCTAACTAACATATAATACATATTGAAGATTTGGTGGTAAAATTAAAATCCATGCCAGGGACACGGAAAAGATTTGATACACTTTAAAATAGCACAATATTCACAACTACCATTTTAAAAACTATTTTGTAGTATGGCATTTGTGCTTCACTGGAACAATATGCAAAAATAACGGACACATCCTTTTATGAGTAATGATAATCCATTTTACAAGGAAAAAGTTGCACATATAATCATCATTACCACCAGTTTATTTTTAAATTGAAAATGTACTTCTTACTATTTGGCTTAGAATACCAAAAAGTGTATATAATACAGTGTATAGCAAAGGCTTCAAAGCAACACAGAAGAGGTCAACAGTTTGATGTTAAAACTACAGAACAGCAAATGCCTTTACTGTAAATTTAGACAAAGGTCAAATAGAGAGAGGGCGTGCAGAGCACATCAGCAGTGAACTTCAACCCTAACTAAGGTAAACGAGAAAATAAACACATATGGATATACAATGTACAGTACTTTAAAAGGGCTATCATACAGTCACCCTAACAGTAATATGAAGTAATCTTTATGTTGTACAGTTTCCAGCCTAAAAGCTAAAGTTTTAGCACATGTTCAATGGGTATCCCACAGTACAAGCTTGACATTTTATTACAGAAATTTAATATAGAACTGTGTCCCTGGCCTAGTTCCAAAATCTAACATTTTTATTGATAATAAGTGTCTACACTGTCAGCCTTAGAACTGCATGAGCTTCCATAAGCGCCTATCAAAAACTCAATGCAAACTCATTTTGGAAAGTTAATTAAATGTTCTTTTTTGATTAATATAATTATTATAAACTTTAACAAAAAAGAGCTCAAATTATGATTTTGAGGGCCCATTTCCCCACTCCTCTGTTACATAATCCTTTGACTACAGACAAACAGGGCTGTTTTGCTAACCAAAGCCTGCAAGTTGGTTCTGACTTTTGCACACTGACTAATAAAAATGGTAATTGCACTCATAGACTAAAACTATAACATATTATATATATAAAAAACTCAATCCAAATCGGGCAACATCCAGATCTTGAGAGATTAATGTTTAAAATGAAAAAGAAAAAAAAAACTTTTTTTTAGAGAAAAAAGTAATATTTTTTAAAATTAACTTAAAACTTGAAAAAATAAAAATTTCATACAAGAATCATTTTAAACATAATTATTACTTACAAAGGCAGTCCTATAGATTCTGAAACTTTATTTAATTAGTACTGTTTGTGTGTATATCACTGATAGATCAGTGCATACCCATCAGTATAGCTACTTACTAGATACAGTATATCCATTCTATTCTTTTCAGATAACAAAAATGTGCAACATGAGCCATGCATTCCACTTATTGATAACATTTTAATAATGACAACAAAAATTTTTAGAAGATTATGAAGAGTTTATACATTTTAAAAGAAACAATTAAAACTTTGTATATATGACTAACTGCGGTGGGTTGGCACCCTGCCCGGGATTGATTCCTGCCTTGTGCCCTGTGTTGGCTGGGATTGGCTCCAGCAGACCCCCGTGACCCTGTGTTCGGATTCAGCGGGTTGGAAAATGGATGGATGGGTGGATATATGACTAATATACCTATTTTTAAAAAATGATGTAAAATGTGTATTCATTTATTTTCCCAGACAGCAGTATCACAGTAGTTTTTAGGCATTTACAGCTGACATTTCATTGTCAAGTAAGAATAATAATAATAAAAAAAAAAACTGTCTTGCCATTTACAACCATCTAACCAAGATACCCAGTTGTGTTTAAGAAATCCAGCATCTAAAGGTTCCCAAGCAAACTTTAAAACATTACTTGATTAGGTTTTTATTGTAAAGCATTAGGATACTGTGTTATTTTACAGTTAGGGAGCAAAACACACTTTTTTTCCCCGATTTTCAAAGTTTCTAAAGGAAAATATTGTTGTTTCATTTAAAATTCATTGTGGTAATCCACAGAACCAAAATTAGAAAAAAATTCGTCTCTGTCCAAATATTTATGGACCTATATATTATATATATATATATATATATATATATATCTATATATATACACACACACACACACACATATATACACACACGCATACAAATATATACACACACACACAGTATGTCCATCTCTATTAAAAGCAGGTTAAGAGGCTTGATTGGCTTAGGGTCACACAGTGACTCTGCTATTGGACTAAAAAGACAAAAAAAAAATAAAATGAAGAAACTAAAATGGAAAAGGGCTCTGTAAACCTGACTTGCCTTCATTTACTAAACAAAATCAAAACACTGAATTGGAACCAAGAGAAGCCAACGTAGGAAAACTAAGTTATGATCACATTTATTTTTCATACTTTTGAGGTAAATTAAAGAATGCTGTGCTTAACAAAGTCAGCCAGCCAACAGTAATATGGATTTCACCCCACATCAAAACGATGGCTTGGTTACTAAGGCAACAGAAGCAGCTGGTAGCTGGTGGGACAAAAGAAACAAAACCCTTGATGCTCTTATCAACGTGTTACTTTCAGTAAAACAGAGGCAACAGAACTTTTAGCAGGAACCGATTCTGCATGCAAAGGATACTGGAAGATAGAAATCAGCTCAGAAATGTAATGGCCACTCAAAGCACAAACTCTATCACATTGGACAACACATGGCTGCTAATTATCCTAACACAAACACTTTTGGGCTATGAGATAATACACATTTATCTTTTAGACATCCATCCATTGTATGCATCTCTATTGTCTAATTCAGAGTTTTTAGGGGCAGCAGTATATTTTGCCACATTGAAAGAAGGCACAGTGCGGTTACACATGAATTCAACCCAAGTTAACTAGTTGACCAAATTCAGTGACCAATTAACCCATCCTGCATGTGTTTGATAGTGATTGGAGACATTTAGATACAGTTGTGCTTGAAAGTTTGTGAACCCTTTAGAATTTTCTATATTTCTGCATAAATATGACCTAAAACAAAATCAGATTTTCACTCAAGTCCTAAAAGTAGATAAAGAGAAACCATTTGCCACTCACAAATATGTAAAATTCGATAAATTTCCTTAATAAATAAATGACCAAGTATAATATTTTTGTCTCATTTGTTTAACTGGTTTCTCTTTATCTACTTTTAGGACTTGAGTGAAAATCTGATGATGTTTTAGGTCATATTTATGCAGAAATATAGAAAATTCTAAAGGGTTCACAAACTTTCAAGCACAACAGTAGATAGATAGACATTTATAACCTTCATGCAAATATATTACAGTTAGGTCCATAAATATTTGGACAGAGACAACTTTTTTCTAATTTTGGTTCTGTACATTAGAAGTGCAGATTTTCAGCTTTAATTCAGTGGGGTGAAAAAAACGATTATATAAAAATGTGAGGCAACTAAAGCATTTTTTTTAACACAATCCTTTCATTTCAGGGGCTCAAAAGAAATCGGACAAATTAAATATCTGGAAATAAAATGTTCATTTCTAATACTTGGTTGAAAACCCTTTGCTGGCAATGACAGCCTGAAGTCTTGAACTCATGGACATCACCAGATGCTGGGTTTCCTCATTTTTAATGCTCTGCCAGGCCTTTACTGCAGTGGCTTTCAGTTGCTGTTTGTTTGTGGGCCTTTCTGTTCGAAGTTTAGTCTTCAACAAGTGAAATGCATGCTCAATTGGGTTAAGATCAGGCTCCTCACGTATAAATGGTGCGTACACACAGAAATGTTGCGTACAAACGTTTCCACGCTCAAATCGCGATGTATAAAACCTAAACTTGGCATAAAGCCACACACTTTGCCACAGTAACTCATGCCCTGGCGTACACAATTTCTCCGCTCGGTTTTGCAGACTGGCGGCACCCAGCGTCAAAGCAGTGCTACTGTTCCTGTGTGGTCACCCTTTCTTTCTTAGACCCACATTCCTGACGCGGCTTTATAAATACACTGAAACTAACTGCATTTTATTAGTGTAATATATCTGATTGTAATTAACCTGCAGCAATATAATGGTCCAGGGAATAGCCATATTATTCCAAATACCATAACTGCTTTAGCGTTGTTACTCTCAATGCATCTTCTTCTCCTTTCAGCTGCTCCCGTTAAGGGTTGCCACAGCAGATCATCTTTTTCCATATTACTCTCACTGCACCACTCGGAGTATTTATATCACTGTATCTGAGTGGGGAATCACAGCAGCAACTGATCTGAAAGAGAATTATTGGTATACAGCAGAAGCAGACGCTGACTCAGCCACGGCAAAACTTTTCCAAGACTTCCCTGTACGGAGTTCGCGGTTTAGAAAAAGTTTCATCCCAAGAACTATAAACACACTAAATCAGTCCATCAAGTGCTCCTTGTAGAACTGTTTGGACTTATAAGTACAATCACCTCACTGTTAACTTGGGATACAGTTATAATATTGCACAACCTGCGCCACTTTATAAAGCGTGTATTTACATATGATGACTATATCATTTTTAAGATAAAATGCAGCAAAATATGTTGATTATATTATACAGATAAAACTTTAAATTCATTTAAATAATCTGTATTGTTAATAATTAAACATGTGAGGACACGGTGCCGCAGCACTAGCTAGTTCATGGATTGTTCCTGCATTGCGTTGTATTCTTGATCGTGCTGACGCGACACTGGAAAGATAGACGGATAGAATAATTAAACATGTACTACGAAGATATTTCAATGTTCCTGAAAAGTTTTGAAGAATCAGCGTTCTAAGCTTACAAATGGCTTCACGTCTATTACAGAGCTGATTGTGTGGCGATTGGGTATTTGGAGAAAGAAAAGTAAGGACAGGAATTGGAGGTTAGTACGTTTGAGAGAGACAGTACTGCTGCAATAAATTATTTTATCGAAGGTCGCGCATGGCGCAGCAAGCATCTTGCGTGAGACATGAACCAGCACTGCGCCACCGTGTTCCCATGTTTAATAACATGCTTTAACTCCTATCATCATGAAAAAGATATCACGTATACATCTCAGTATTTTAATTATTCAGAGAGCTGTAATATCACGAATGTAATGGATTCTGTGTCCTGTTGGATAAAAAGAAAGCCTGTTTAAGAAGCAGGTAGTGATTCACACACAGAGCACATAGAAGATCAAATACAGAACAAGGCATTTAACGTGCTACTTTAGTTACAATGGGATTTGAGAAACTAGTAAATTAAACGATTTTAAGATGTAGTTTATGATGTTCTACTTTAATGGCAAAATAAACTACGTGATTAAAGTGGAAATTTCGAGATTAAAGTTGACATTTCGTGCTTTTTTCCCCACTGTGTGCCTATTTTTTTTTGTCTGTACCCTAATAAGCTTTCATAGGACACTCAGACGGTGGGCTACGACTTGCCTTTTCACAGAGACTTTGATATGTGATTGCTTTTTTATTTCGGGCACTGTGTGACTTTGTGAACTTGAGCTTTCGAGTTTCTCCGACACTCTGTCACTTGATCAACTTCCTTTTGTTGATTATACCACTGTTTAAACCAACAAATAGTACGTTTTTCCTTTGCCTCCATTTGGTATTCACTGAAATTCTTATATTTTCCCCCGTGCTTTTCCCATTGTCTTTTCACAGAAGGCTGAGCTTAAGGGCTATTTATATTGATTTGCATATTCAAAGAGGCGTAATTCTGGGAGGAGCTGGGGCGGGACAGAAGGCACGTGCACGTGCGTTAAATTCCGATCAGCGTGAAAAGTATGTAGCGGAAGAATGTGGAAGTTTGCGTATGTACAGATTCCTGCATCTGGATTTTTCTGTGCGTACGCACATTCCTGCTTTTGTGCTTACGCCATGTTATAGTGTGAGTTCTACACACGGCGTTATGCATGAGGCCCCAGGTGACTGACTTGGCCATTCAAGAATTTTCCATTTCTTTGCTTTAATAAACTCCTGGGTTGCTTTGGGTGTATGTTTTGGGTCATTGTCCATCTGTGAATCATGAAACGCTGCTCAATCAATTTGACTGCATTTAGCTGGATTTGAGCAGACAGTATGTTTCTGAACAACTCAGAATTCATTTGGCTGCTTCTGTCCTGTGTCACATCATCACTAGTGTCCCAGTGCCACTGGCAGCCATGCACGCCCAAGCCATCACACTGCCTCCACCGTGTTTTTCAGATGATGTGGTATGCTTTGGATAATGAGCTGTTCCATGCCTTCTCCATACTTTTTTCTTGCTATCATTCTGGTAGAGGTTGATCTTGGTTTCATCTGTCCAAAGAATGTTTTTCCAGATCTATGCTAGCTTTTTTAGATGTTCTTTAGCAAAGTCCAATCTAGCCTTTCTATTCTTGAGGTTTATGAGTGGCTTGCAACTTGCAGTGCACCCTCTGTATTTACTTTCATGCAGTCTTCCCTTTACGGTAGACTTGGATATTGATATGCCTACCCCCTGGAGAGTGTTGTTCACTTGGTTGGCTGTTGTGAAGGGGTTTCTCATCACCATGGAAATGATTCTGCGATCATCCACCACTGTTGTCTTCTGTGGACATCCAGGTCTTTCTGCGTTACTGAGTTCACCAGTGCTTGCTTTCTTTCTCAGGATGTACCAAACTGTAGATTTTGCCACTCGTAATATTGTAGCAATTTCTCAGATGGGTTTTTTCTGTTTTCGCAGCTTAAGGATGGTTTCTTTCACCTGCATGGAGAGCTCCTTTGACCGCATGTTGGCTGTTCACAGCAAAATCTTCCACATGCAAGCACCAGACCTCAAATCAACTCCAGGCCTTTTATCTGCTTAATTGATAATGACATAACGACGGACTTGCCCACACCTACCCAAGAAATAGCCTTTGAGTCAATTGTCCAATTACTTTTGAGCCCCTGAAATGAAGGGATTGTGTTCAAAAAATGCTTTAGTTGCCTCACATTTTTATGCAATCATTTTGTTTACCCCACTGAATTAAAGCTGAAAGTCTGCACTTCAACTGCATCTGAGTTGTTTCATTTAAAATTCATTGTGGTAATGTACAGAACCAAAATTAGAAAAAAGTTATCTGTCCAAATATTTATGGACCTAACTGTATGTACTGTACATGCAGATCTCACTTAAGAAATGGGCATTTACTGCATGCCCTCATCCTTGAGTTTATCCATTAAGTGACCCTGATTAGAGTTGTGAGAAGCTGGAAAATATATACAAACGTGTATTTTTATATATACACATGTATTAATAAAAACTTGGGTGTTTATTTTCAAACAGGGTCAATTAAACAAAGCATTTAATTAGAAGCATTTTACAACTTTTACTCTAATAATGGGCTTTAAAAATAAAAACAAAAACAAAAATTAAAGCTGCCCAAGAGGCTTTTCATTTTCCACGGATCAACAGAACCTTGCTGCACTTGTGTTTCCATTCCACCTTTCCTACAAACTGGTTAAAATAACAAGATACGAACTTGCTGTGCAGCCCAATCTAAAAATCAGTGACTGCAGTATATAAAATAGTGCGACAAAGAAATTCAAGCAGAGCTGATAGAGCACTTTGGTTTGCAACCTTGCAGTGCAAATAACTAAAAGAGGTTAACTCTAAACACTTGCAACTGTTAATTTTACATTGAAAAAACATTCATGTGACCACGCACATTCATCAAAATAGGTGAATCCAGATCCAAGCAAAATTTATATACAATAACAACATACTTGTGTGTTTTTCCAATAAAGATCAAAGAAACTTGTGTTTTCATTCAAACAAAGACATTAATAAGAGGTTTATTCTCTTGATTTAACCTAACTTGTGGCTTCTTTACTTTTTAATGCACTTCTAGGTTTATTTTATTAAGACTGATTAGAAATTACTTTTATTTTCATGCATGAGATTTTACTCTGGAAACTCAAACTTTCCTCTCACACCATGAAGATAGGCTTTTATTTTAGGTGACAATTCAACATCAACCCTGTATGAGTGAGACTGTACATGTGTGCGAGTATGTTCTGCACCCAAAGCTGCCAGTATAAACTCTTAAAATGGATTAAGGTCGTTTGAAGATGGATTTTTAAAGATTATTAGAGTAGGGAGATTAAGCATTAGCATACTGAAGGATTAAACATTGCAGCATTCAAACTCAATTCAAAAAACAGAGTTTTGATTTAGCCATTTCCTTTATCAGAAACTAAAAAAAAGAAATTACAAATCTATGTAGATCATGACTGTTGTCGGTATATACAGTATATTCAAATACAAAATAGAATGTTGGTCTGTTTGTATGTTCTTTATTAGGTAGACCTTGCTAGAACCAAGTTGGACCCCCTTCTGCCTTCAGAACTGCTAAAATTCTTAGTGGAATGGATTCAACAAGATGCTGGAAACATTCCTCTGGGATTTTGGTCCATATTGACATGATAGCATCACGCATTTGCTGCAGATTTGTTAGCTGCACGTCCATGATGCAAACCTTCTGAGATCTTGCGACTGTGGAGGCCATTTGAGTACAGTGAACTCATTGTCACGTTAAAGAAACCACCTTGAGATGATTTGAGCTTTGTGACATGGGTACACTGTGGTCATAAACGGATGCACATGGTCAGTAAAAATACCGAGATAGACTGTTGCATTTTAACAATGCTCAATTGGTACTAAGGGGTCCAAAGTGTGCCAAGAAATATTTCCCACACCATTACACCACCATGAAAAGCCAGAACCATTGATATAAGGCAGAATGGATCCATGCTCTCATGTAGTTGGTGCCAAATTCTGACCCTACTATCCAAATGTTGCAACACAAATTGAAATTCATCAGACCAATCTTCTATTGTCCAATTTTGGTCAGCCTGCGTGAATTGTAGTCTCAGTTGCCCATTCTTGGCTGATAAGAGTGGTACCTGGTATCTCTCTCTCTCACACAGGCGGAAGCACGAGCGTAGCAGCGAGCGGAAGCACCGAGCAGAAGCACAGAGAAGCGGCGTCTCCCACAGGCACGTAACCCTTCGCAAACACCCGAGCAAGTTCATCGGAAGTAAAGCCAGCAGCTGACCAGAAGAAATAACCGGCAGTGAGAAACTTGAAGCCGACGGTCTCTGAAGCAGAAAGCACTTAAGTAAACTACAGAAAACGGAGAAGATGACATCAATACTAAACGTAAGTTCTATCTGCTCTCTGCCCGTTGAGGGCACGTTTATATGTTGTGTGTCCTGCAGCATGTACAGTTCAGGTTTTCCGGCCGACATTGTAGACAGCTTCACCTGCCAAAAGTGTTTAGTTAATTTAGAGTTGGTCGGGAAAATACGCGAATTGGAGGACCGCGTTAGGAATCTGATAGCAATTAGGCAAACCGAAAATTGGATCGACTCAGTTTGTTTAGACAATTCGGCTACTTCTGATTCGGCTTCAGTCTCTCCTGGTCCCACTGTAGTCAGTGCACGGCCAAAGTCAGCAGCACCAATTCAGCCACAGGGCGAGTGGGTAACAGTAAGACGGGGGTCTAAGAATCCAAAATGTAGTCCCCCGGCACCCAGGTCACCAATTCGGACCCAGAACAGATTCTCAGCACTCCGCAGCGCGCCTGTGGAAACTGAGAATAAGAAAGTGCTCATAATTGGCGATTCCATAGTGCGGAATGTTAGAATTCCAAACTATGTTAAACCAGCAGTTCATGTTAAGTGCCTCGCTGGGGCCAAGATTTCTGGCATAGAGGCCGCATTGGACCGTGTCGCCGACGATGAAGTATCTACCTTATTACTGCATGTCGGCACTAATGATATTTATTCACAGCAATCTGAGGTATTAAAGAGGAACTTCATCTCTCTTTGCATCAAAGCTAAAAGAAAATGTCGGAATTTAGTTGTATCTGGCCCCTTACCAAGATTATATAGAGGGGATGTGATTTATAGTAGATTGCGTTCCCTTCACTGCTGGCTAGAAACCTGGTGTGCAAACAAAAGCATAGCGTTTGTGAACAATTGGGATGATTTTTGGGAAAGGCCTGGATTTTTCAGAAGAGATGGTCTTCATCCTAAATGGAGGGGATCTTATGTATTATCCCAAAATATGGCAGCAAAACTGCCTGGTTGACTGATTAGAGCACCATCCAGGCCGCAGTCATGTGATCTTAAATCACAGGCTGTTGTTTATCCCACCTGTTACTTTCCTGAAGCTGTTACCCATAATCCTTGTCTTGGGGCATCCAGTAAATTTAGTCTTGATACAAACCTTAAATTAATTGATAACCAAAAAATAAGTTGTATAATTAGACCAAGGGATAAAACCAGACCCTCCACCAGGGGCATCTGTTATAGAAATTTACTACAAATTAAAACAAAAAGTATATCACCAATTCAGAAAGAAGCATACAGTTTTAAATGCTGCTTATTGAACATTCGCTCTCTTGGCACTAAAGCTGTTTTGGTAAATGATATTATATTAAGTACAAAATCTGATCTGTGTCTTCTCACCGAAACCTGGCTTAGTAAATGTGACACTGTCCCCCTAGCTGAGGCGTCACCAGATGGCTACTCATTCCTTCATAAGTCTAGAGATTCAGGTCGAGGAGGAGGCCTTGGAATAATTCATTGTAACAAAATGCAAATCACTTCTAAAAATTTAGGCAACTTTACATCCTTTGAGGCATTCATTTTAAATATTAAAACAGATTCCAACACAATTATAGTGCTAGTCTATAGACCACCAGGGCCGTATTCATTGTTCATGTCTGAATTTAGCAACCTTTCATCTGACTTGGCTATAAATTATGATCACGTAGAACTGATGGGAGATTTTAATGTACACATTGATGTGGAAACTGACACTTTTAGCAAATGTTTTACTTATTTGTTAAATTCAGTAGGATTTTGTCAGAATGTCAAAGGTCCAACTCATAATCATAACCACACATTAGATTTAATTATAACTTTCAAAGTTGAAATTCAAAATTTAATTATTACTCCATTAAATGAAGTTATTTCCAATCATTACTTAATTACATTTGATTTAGTCCTGCCCTTGCCAACACACTCCCAGATTAAAACAAAGACAGTGCGACATCTAGATTGTAATTCTGCTTCAAAATTTATAGATACTTTGAGTAAGTCGAGTTGTGGAAAACCATTTAGATCAGTTAACATCAAATGTAAACACGGAAAACAATTTAGATCAGCTAACATCACATTATAATGTGACCTTGAGAGATGCTCTGGACACAGTGGCTCCCCTTAAAACAAAAGTGATCAAAGCACATAGAAACTCTCCCTGGTTTAATGAAAACACTCAAGCTCTTAAATTAGAGTGTCGAAAACTGGAGCGCAGATGGAGAACAACAAAGCTACATGTCTTTCAAATTGCATGGACAGAGAGTGTTAATAAATATAAAAAAGCCCTCTTTAAAGCTCGGTCAGAATATTATTCTACATTAATAGATAGCAATAATAAAAATCCTCGGGGACTGTTTAGAACAGTGGCTAAATTAACAAATGGAAATTCAGATCAACAGTGCAAAATACCAACAGACATTAGCAGTACAGACTTTATGAACTTCTTCAATGAGAAAATTAAAAATATAAGATCCCAGATTTCTGCATCACAGTACAAACCAAATACTAGCTTAGCAGACCCTGTCTCACATTGCACTCAGCACTTTAGTAATTTTAATCCTGTAACTGAGCAGGAAGTATTAAGTTTAATTTCTAAAATGAAGCCCACTACTTGTTCCCTAGATCCAGTGCCAACAAAACTAGTAAAAAGTGCAATGGATGTTCTTGCAGCGCCTATCCTAAACATTATCAATAGTTCATTATTGCATGGCACAGTACCTGATACACTAAAAGTGTCAGTCATTAAACCATTACTTAAAAAGTCAGACCTTGACCCACATATACTAAATAATTATAGGCCTATTTCAAATTTACCGTTTCTCTCTAAAATACTAGAAAAAGTAGTCGTCAGTCAGCTTCAGACACACCTTACGCATTACAAATAATTTGAGAAATTCCAGTCTGGTTTTCGCACTGGTCATAGTACAAAAACGGCACTAACGTGGGTTGTAAATGACATTCTGATATCCTCTGATGAAGGAAACTCCACTGTAATTATGTTGTTGGACTTAAGTGCAGCATTTGACACCATCGACCATTCTATTTTACTGCACAGGCTAGAAAATGATGTTGGGCTTACAGGCACCGTGCTCACTTGGTTTAGTTCTTACTTATCAAATCGATTCCAATATGTACAGAAATGTGCTGACAGTACTCCATCATTATACACAGAAGTTCAATATGGTGTCCCGCAGGGCTCAGTACTAGGACCTTTACTGTTTTCACTGTACATGCTTCCACTGGGATCTCTCATTAGGAAACATAATGTTAATTTTCACTCGTATGCAGATGACACCCAGTTATACCTTTCATTTAAATCAGATGAAGTTTCTCCAATGCTGTCTTTAATTAGTTGTGTTAGTGAATTAAAGGAGTGGATGAATGAGAACTACTTGTCTTTAAATACAGATAAAACAGAGATGTTAATTGTTGGAGGGAATGATGCTGATCACAACAATATTTTGTCATCATTTAACTCAGTGGGAATCCCAGTCAATTTTACTGAATCAGCCCGCAATCTAGGAGTTATCTTTGACTCTAGCATGTCATTTAAAGCGCATATTACAAAGTTGTCCAAAACATGTTTCTTCCATCTTAAAAATGTTAGGAAATTAAGGCGCTTTTTAAATAAACAGGATTCTGAGAAACTAATTCATGCATTTATCTCTAGTAGGATTGACTACTGCAATGCGGTGTTCACTGGATGTTCAAACTGTTCTTTATACAGCCTCCAGTTAATCCAAAATGCGGCTGCGAGAATTATTACAAGAACAAGAAAATACGAACACATAACTCCAGTTCTTAAACCCTTACACTGGCTCCCGGTTAAGTTTAGGGCAGATTTCAAAATCCTTCTTTTAACATATAAAGCATTAAATGGTCGAGGTCCGGCTTACTTGTCTGAACTTATCATGACTTACAAACCTGAGCGCACATTAAGATCTCAAGATGCCGGTCTGCTTATGATTCCAAGGATTAATAAAATAACAGTGGGAGGTCGAGCTTTTAGTTACAGGGCCCCTAAACTGTGGAATGGTCTGCCTGCTACTATAAGAGATGCCCCTTCGGTCTCAGCTTTTAAATCCCGGCTGAAGACTCACTACTTCAGTTTAGCATATCCTGACTAGAGCTGCTGATTAACTGTACAGACTGCATCTCTGTTGTTAGTCATTAGCACTTAAACATAAGTAACATGACAGTTATAATTATATACTAACTCTCACTTATTCTGTTTTTCTTCTTGGTACTCAAATGTGGCACTTGGTGCCATGGCCCACCTGCCAGGTTGTTTTGCCTGCCTAAGGAAAAGTCAAATCCAAATCTTATTATGGGATATATCATCTACTGTTAAATTCTGCTATGTAATTCTAAAATTTATATTTTTTATTTTTTAGTATATTGAGGAATTGTTCTGTTCTGTGAACTGCATTGTATTGTATTGACCCCCTTCTTTTGACACCCACTGCACGCCCAACCTACCCGGAAAGGGGTCTCTCTTTGAACTGCCTTTCCCAAGGTTTCTTCCATTTTTTCCCTACAAGGTTTTTTTTGGGAGTTTTTCCTTGTCTTCTTAGAGAGTCAAGGCTGGGGGGCTGTCAAGAGGCAGGGCCTGTTAAAGCCCATTGCGGCACTTCCTGTGTGATTTTGGGCTATACAAAAATAAACTGTATTGTAAACTGTATTGTATTGTATGGTTTCCTACTGCTGTAGCACTTTTGCTTCAAGATTCGATGTGTTGTGCATTCAGAGATGCTCTTCTGCATACCCCTGTTGTAACAAGTGGTTATTTGAGTTACTGTTGCCTTTCTATCAGCTCGAATCAGTATGGTCATTCTCCCCTGACCTCTGGAATCAACAAAGCATTTTCACCCAGAGAACTGCCACTCGCTGGATATTTTCCCTTTTTTGGACCATTGTCTGTAAATTCTAGACGTGGTTGCATGTGAAAATTCCAGTAGATCAGCAGTTTCTAAAATACTCATACCAGCCCGACAAAGTGGCCGGTGAGTGTATGATCCAACAAAACTAATTTTGCATAGTTGATCTCTGGGACCATAAGGACAATATAGACTACTTTGGAACCAAAAATTTTTACCCTGAGGGTCCCCATTTCTTTCTGTGTGCTGTCAATCGCACATCAATGTCACATGCTGGTCACAGCAAGTGAAAAATCCGAACAGAATGAAGCCATACTAACAAAGCGACCAGACGTTAACATTACTTATCTGGGCAATGCCCGCATGCTGCTTCTGCAATCTACTACGGTATCATGTGGCTTTGGGCTATTAGGTGAGGCTTGATCAAGAGTGGAAGTGTAGTACAACACACAAAAAAAATAAAATCAAAGGGTTGATTTTTAATGCCTGCTTTGTTGGCATTTTTTCATAATTTAAGCACTACAAATTGTCTACCTTGAACTATGAGGACAAGTAAGACATAGTAACATTCATAGTTACAATCCAGCAAGGAGATACTGCAATTCAAGAATACAATCTGACCTAAAAAGAACAAATTCTCAACTCACAAGAGCAGACTCATTGATAGAGAGGCAGTGTGGATGACGGATGGGACAGCTAACGATAAAAAAAAAAAGGGTCAGCATTTAAAAAAAAGACATAATCCATTGCTTTCTTTTCTTAAAAATCTCTACAAATACCATATGCCTAGGCAACACCAGGTACTTCATAGTTATATAACAGAACATACTTAAAGAATTTAAGGGTAAAATCAGCATGCAACCTAGTAAGAATATATTATGTCAACTTTAAAGAATGCTCCTCCCAAAAATCATCATTTTTTTTAAATTTATTACTTACCCTGTGTGGTTTGTAGCAATTGTTGAGAAACAATTTTACCCAACTTGTGTTTGTGTAGAACTGAAATAATAAACTTACTTACACAGTATACAGTATATCCATGGGGAATAAAGCTGAAAACTGCGCAAACAATACAAAGATGTACATGAGAAAAACCTCAACTCACTTTTCTTGCATAAGCCATATAACACATATCCAGTCACATGTACACAAGGTACCAAACACATTTATCTTATTAGTCAAAATATTGTTGAATAACCACTTCTGGAATATCCTCTCTTAGATGGCAGGTCAGCATGCTCAATTGAGAGTGATCTTTTAAATTGAAGACCCCCTTCCTTTGTTGCTTGTTAAACCAAAAGGTTGTTATTTCTGGGATCTTTTGTGAAACTGCACCAATGAATCGACCTTCAGCTTGCTGAAACATCATCAAGTATGCACAAATACAACATATACAACACAAAGCTTCCACCTAGTAATGTTTTCATCTGCTTTGCTTCCCTATTTTTTAACCTGTCTCGATACTATTCTCGGCAATGCTGACATGAAGTGTCTTGATTGATGACTTACTACTGGGTAGGACTCTTGATCAATGAATATGGGAGAAACCATGTCTTCAGTTCAAAAGGTTGTTCTCGATTGAGCACACTCTCTTGCCCATTTATGAGGGGATAGTCTAGAAGTGGTTTATTAAACAATATGTAAACCAAAATACACATTTTTGAAAAGTGACCATAACTGATACATGGATTATGTAACAAAAGTAAATTATGATTTTTTTAATGGACATTTTGTTATTGTTTGCTGTTTGTTCAGCATTAGTGCTCATAGAAGATTATTGTGTCATATACTTTTTAACTCCATAAAAACTTTTAAAAATTAAACATTTTTCTTAGTCATTACTACAAACAACACAGAGTAAATCAAAGATTAAAAAAAAATGCAGGAAAATCATCCAATGTTCAATTTATTTATCCACTTTTTTTAGTTCATACTTGAAGGAAGCAGACCATATTTCAGCAGTAGTAGGCAGAAGGTTAATATCCCAATACCAAAATAAACATTTTAGGTTTAAGTACTTCTATAAAAATTACAGGGCAAGGACAGAATTAAGCCTGTTTGAGTATAAGTGAATTCACCCAAAATACGAAGTGATTAATCCATGAAATAAACTCAGCTTAACAAAATGAGGCGGCACCAACAATTGGTCTTCCAGCCCAACACAAGTCAATTCCCATTCAGCTACTGTGATCAAAACAGTATTACGTTGTGTGATCTGATGATCCTAAGGTAATAGTGTTAACTATATTCTGCTAGGTAGCAGAAGTACTTACAATTATCTATAATTTATTGCAATCCAAAATAAGAAGAGAGCATAACTGCATAATGTATATGTTAATGATGTTCACTTTGTATAAATGTTTTAATTTTGTATAACTTAATCTGTGCTTTCTGCCTATTCATATACACTGTCATCAGAGGCATTGGTCTTAACTGCCAATAAAGTTATAGTATCGTTATTGTAGAATGGAAAGCTTTATTAGAGGTTTTGAAAGAAATGCAGATGAATATAGGTCAAATAAAGTATACAAATAATAGATATTGTTAAGTTCCCATTTCTCACCACAAACACAAGCTTTCTTGGAAAATGAAAGCTTTCTTTAAAGGCACACAAAGTACTGCATCATCCCTGTGAACATCAGACATTTCAGTCCAAGGGTGCATGAGACTTTAAATTACAAGATGCATTTTAAAGAGAGGTAATAAGGCAATATTTTATTTCAAGCAATGCTCTGATATTTCAGTCTGTTAAGCAGTTGTTATATTATTTTAGCATTAACCCTATCATCCGCTACCTACCAAACTAGTAATTATGGCCGGCACTTTGGCACACTGGTTACCACCAATGCTGCACAGTTTTAGGGATCTCACTTCAAATTCTGGCCCAAACAGATGGATGAATAGATATTTCATGGCAAAGATGATAGCAAAATATGCCACACAGGAGGTGGCTTAGAAGTTTGTCATACAGAAGACAGTTGGGAAAACCTTAGAAAATCTATAAACAATTATGCTTGAAATCTACATTAAAACCTGTTTTAAATGTGAGTTAGAAGAGTATATGTTACTGTGTAAAAAGTGCTGAATATGAGTTGTAAAATAAATTCACCATGGCTTCCTAGAGGAAGAATATGTGATTTTGAACACTGTAGTTCCTTAAAGCAGGAAAATTATACACAAATTTAATTCTCAACGCAAAAAAGCAGGGGACCATGAAAAAATGGAAACTTTAACTTAACCCTTATCAAATTCAAAACAGATACACTTGACTAAGATGATAAAAGGTTAAAAAATATAAAAAAGGTAAACAAATTAGCTAATAAAATGCTTAGAAGTGGGAAGGGCTTCTTAACAGAGCTACTTGTTACTTCACAAAAAAGTCCCCAATTGCCAGAATAAATCGTGGACACACTTGTGTAACATGTTTATAATAAAATGGCACAGACTTATTTACAGCATAGGTACGCTTGCATTTGTTTCCTTGAGCATGTTTGTATATTACTGAACATTTTTACATAGGCTATTATGCTTAATATGCTTTTTACAACACTTTTTGCATTTCTCTTAGATGAAAGCTAACCATGCTATATAACACAGCATCTTTACAGATCATGTGGCCTGGGATAGGAAACATGATAACAAGACATAAGAAGAAGTACATTTAAAGCAAGCACTGCATGCATTTATGAAATGCCATCTAGATGCAGTTCACAATTTTTAATTGGTTTGGAAATCCAACTATTGTGCAGTCTATTTTTTTCATCTGATGCCAATGTTTCATTTCTGGTTTTAGTGTTCAAAGAAATATTTCAACCCAACCCACTAATCAATAACAAAAACTGTTGAAAGGGCCAGTACTTCCCTATTTAGATCAACATTTTAATTTTGTCAAAATAACAAAAAGTTTTAGGGACTTGTATTAATATAGCTTAATTTTCTTAAAGTGCTTTCATCACTCAAAGTAAAAACGCTCCCAGACTGGAGGTGATCAAGCTTTTGAAATGTAAGCCTGCCTTACACACGGGAAATCTTTTCATAATGAGACCTTATGATGTCAGTACAGATCTAAACATTTTTTGCTGGATTTCAGAGACTGCTTGTGAAGCTGGATTTCAACACAGAATAAAAATAACTTGTATGATAAAACAGCATACTAGAAATTATACCGAGTTGGAAATAAGTTGCATTGCCTGCCTCTTTAATGCCTACATTTGAATTTCAAAAATCTGGCAAAGTAAATGTAATTATAGAAAATATCCAAATGAACACTATAAATAAATTCCTTTCCAAAGTAAGCAGCGTGCTGATAACTTTGCAGCATACAAGAAAGGGACCTGACATGACAAATGTTAATTTGAATAGCCGCTGGCACAGGTGTGTCAATTATACTCTTCAAAAAACAGACAAATTGGTTAGTAATAGCGAGCATTATGCAGAAACCAATCCCATATGGGTTATCAGTCTGTAACAGTTAAATGCACATAATAACAAAAGCATGTTCATTTTTAGGTAAATCAGAGTGTCTAATTACTTCAAAATTCACATCTTTGAGAAATGTGGAGAACCAAAGGGGGTGGGTTAAAGAATCCAGCAGAAAGGGAAGAACAGACACACAGTGACCAAGCTGGAGTTTCAACTTCCAATTTTCTGGAGCTATTAGACATCTATACTAAGCTGTGGCCAACCAGGGAGCTCTTACAAGAAAATATGCAACATACAAATATAAAATTTACTATAATATTATTTTAGCATCCAACTTACATCACCAGAAAAAAAATCTATAATATATTTGATAATCATAAGACTGTAAAGCTGTTGGGCCAGATCCAACAGATTCTTAGGAACCACTAAAACTCTACTGGTGAAAAATTTATTTTGAAACTAGTGATCACTAAGACAATAGGAGAACATGCAAACTTCATACTGAACAATGACTATGGAGGTCCAGGACATCTGGAAATCACATGCATACTAATGAAGCTGGACTGTCTGCTGTTGACCAAACATTAAACACCATATTTGATTTATTCATATACAATTAAGCCTTTTCTTCTAATACCTTTAAAATTAATGGCTAAAAGGTGTTCAGTAAAAAAGTTTGGTAGTGTTTTAATTTGAGTTTGAGCCCATATAAAAGTAAGTAAGAGAAAGGTTTTTCCAATAATGCCAGTTTTATTCAAGTACATTGTATATTACCACATTTTACATTTTATGATAGGAAGATCTGCACATCTATCCATCTGATTGTTCTGAGTAACTTCAATTAAATAACCACATTTATTTCACGCACTGTTGTAAAATGTATATGCTCTTCGTAGCTTATTTTTGATTAAACTGGTCTTTAAAAAAAAAAAAAAAAATCACTTCCATCAAAATATTACATGTTCCTTATAGGATATAGGATACTGAATCCAAATCTGGCAACAGATTAGCTCTATCACATATAGTTTTTGAGAGATGAATGTTTAAAATGAACCAACACTATTTTAGAGAAAAAAAAACAATATTTTCAGAATTAACTATTAAATTATTACTTACAAAAAAGTAGTCACTTGGTAGATTTTTTCCTCTTATAATTCCGCAAAAGTGTTTCATGGCGTGAATGACCAACAGATGTTTACAAACACAGATTCGCTCCACCTTCCACTGTAGTGTCTCTCTTTGTCTGAGGGATATACTGGTGGAACCTATCCTCATGTTTATCAGTGACCGCACCCAAAAATCCAAATGACAGTGTAGGAAATGGATTATTAAATACATGTTTCACCCAAGTGCTACGTAGGAAGAGAGAAGCTTCTCAACCAGCTCTTCGCAGTTTTCAGCTTTTGTATAAATAAGAATATTGTGGAACACGCTCTTTTTCTTCACCCTCCCATAAAGGAAGGCTGTGTATTCTTTTACCGTTGGCTTGCCTGTTACCTGGTCAAGACAATGGATAGATCAACCCATTCTTGCATATTTTTGTAAAAACCATATAAACAACAAATTTATCTCTTCTGAACAATAAAAAGGCATCTTTCTATGGGGAAAAAAAAGACTGAAAGCAAACAATGTGTAGTGAATATTTGATTTGGGTTGTTTCCACCAAAACTAATGTTAAAAATGAGAAACAATGACATTTTTCATCTCAAAATATACTTAAAATAATAATCTGAGCATTTATATTACTTATGTCATAAAACAAGTGTAACTTATCTCTCTATTATATAAAAAAAAAATCTTGGGAGGGAGACGAGACATGATCTTCTCAGAAGACAATTTTACGTCCCGCGAGAGGCACTTTAACGTCACGTGAGACAAGGCAGTGAGACAACATTTAAAAACAAGTTCATGGACATCTAACTTAGCAGTTGTTGAAATGCATTTGGCAGACACACTTCACGTGCTCCCAGCTCATTCAACAACGACCAGCGACAAGCAGAACATGCAGCTCGCCAGCAGATGATCAGAACACTTCTCCTTAGTGTGCATTCACCCCCCCCCCCCACCTCAATCACAACGCGAGCAGCAGAGACGTAAAATGGCAAAAAGGACAGCTGCTGTACAGGCTTTTAAATGATTGCTGGGCAGCGCGACAAGCAGAACACGCAGCTCACCAGCAACAGCGACAAGCCAGAAGATGATCCGACCGCTTCTCCTTAGCTTGTGTTCAGTTCAAAAGTGAAATTAATGCATATGTAACAATTCCCATGAAAAGAACAATCTCTTTAAATTGTATATCCGGTAAACCAAACCCGGGGGTGGGCGAGCAGGGGGAAGAGCCCCTCTAGTCTTTTAAAAAAAATTAATTTTTTTCAGAACCAGATATCTCACAAAAATTATTTGTGATTGAAAATTCCTATGTCACCCTGCCCGGGATTGGTTCCTGCCTTGTGCCCTTTGTTCGCTGGGATTGGCTCCAGTAGACCCCCGTGACTCTGTGTTCGGATTCAGCGGTTTGGAAAATGGATGGATGGAAATTCCTATGTAAGAAATGGATTTAGAAGGTGGATTTTGGTGCAGACCAGTGTTACTGCATGAGAAAAACACATTTTGATACACATTACAGAGATTAAAAATGATATTAAAAATCAAAAATAGGATTATTTATGTATGAATCAAAAAAGATACACTTAATATGACCACAGAATTTACAAATAATGAACAGTGGCAGGGTCACATGTGCATGTTTGTTACATGCAAGATTATATTCGAGCATCCTGTTTGTACTGCACACAGTATATACAGGACACTTATGAGGGGGTTCAATCATAAAAGGAGCTAAACAAACTTAAATCATTTTGCTTGTACTACATCTGTAAACATTCTGTAAAATTAAAAAAAAAAATTACACATGAGTGATATAATAGTGGTCCACTCAGCATTGTTTCTCACCTTGCTCGCTATACTGTTGGGAAACGCTATAGCTCCATAAGACCCTTTACAAGACAAATGATTTAGAAAATGAATAGATGGATAATTAAAAAAAGCAAGTTGTTCAAAGCATTCAATCAGTTTGAGCAAATACACTAAATTAACACATGCACTTATGACAGAAACATATTTTAAATTATTTATTGGTAAAGGTTTACTCATTGGACATATAGATTTGTTACTTACAGTTACCACCCCATGTTAAATTATTAACAGAAAATTACTTTCTTCTTATTGTACCTCTGGGCTGTTAACTGAACCAAACAAAAAAGGTTCATCTCAATCAAGACACTTTCTATAAAACTCAAAGAGTGCATGTCATTTTAATTGACATGGTAACAAAAGCTGAAGCTGATATCTCCATTCAGGTTCAGAAACCTTTCATTATTTTAGTAAAGAGTGACATTTCACATATGTTGAATTCTGAATTTACAACAGTGACATTATACTGATGATTGCAAATCTTTGCCTCTCAACTACAGATAAAGTACCAGTACTTGCATTTTCCCCAATACTTAAAAAAAAAAAAAAAAGTGATTAAAAAACAAAAACAAACTGTGCCAAAAAGAGACAGATATTTTAATTAAACGGTGATGAAAGAAGAAGAAAAAGATGTTTTTAGGACAACATAATTTTAAATTATATAGAAAGCTGCCCATAAAAGGTAAAATAACGTATCAATGTCTAGATTTAACAAAGGCATATTATTTAACTAGTGATTAAAGATGAGAGCTTAAAAGGAGTGGATGATGAGAAGGCACTTTACACCTAAACGATACAGCACTGTAGGATATAATTTTACAGCCATGCAACTAGGATGTGTACAAAGATTCATGTAAAAGAGTCAGTCAGGACCTTTTACAGGCCTCCATATTCAATGCCTTTCCTAAACCACTGATCTAGTTATGGTTCACAAGGTGCTATTACATATCCCCCCACCTCAGGACGCACATGCACACAACAACAGTTCCTTATACAAGTGGGTAAAGTGTGAAAGACACAATATTTTTGAAAGGGAAAAAGTTTCATTAAGTTACAGATTCACAATATACAGTGTATTTGGACAGTAACACAATTGTTATTAATGTGGCTCTTTGCCCAATCATGCTGCCATTTGAGGGAAACAAAGCATATGAGCTTTTAGTGTAGATTTTCAACATTAAATCGATATTTACATAAAAAACAGTGTATTGTATGAAATTGCATATATGTAGTTATCCTCATATTTTAAAGAACCAAAATGTAATTGGACAAATTAATAACATTTGGGGGCAAGTAGAATCCATAGACATCACCAGGCACTGGGTTTCTTCTTTAGTGCGGCTCTGCCAGTGGTGTACTATAACCATCTTCAGTTATGGCTTATTTAAGAGGCTTACTGTCTTTAGTATTGCATTCAGAAAATGAAATGCATGGTCAGATTTTGGTCTGATGATTGACTCAGCCATTCAAGAACGTTCCACTTTTGTGGCCTTAAACAACTCTTGGGCTGTTTTAGCAGTGTGATTTGGGTGAAAGTTCTACTGCAATATAAGGCACCATCCAAGGAGTTTTAATGTATTCTGTTAAAACAGAGTATTTAAGATGTCCCTGCACACCTTAGAATTTATCCTGTTGCTTTCATGGGCAGTCACCTCATCAATTATTACAAGGGAACCAATTTCTAAAACAACTGCTTCTCACAATGTTTCATAGAGGAGGTGGTATTCTTAGGATCATGAGCCGTCCCCTTCTTTCTCAACACCTTTCACTTTCCATCACTCTGCTACAGGTGATTCTTCATTTCATCTTTCCATAAGACTTTCTTTCAAAACCATACAGAGTTTTTGATGAAGTTCTTAACAAACTGTAACCTAGCATTTTTTTACTCATAAGGAATAACCATGGTTTGCATCTTGTGGCTACACAAAGAGTTAAAAATGGTTTATTCCTTAGCATTGAAATTATTCATCTGTCACTGACTGCAGTAGACTTCCTTAGCTCACAACCTTTCTTTGTAGTAATGCACCAACAATGTAAAGTTTTACTACGTCACATAATGTTTTTCTCTCATTTGTCAACCTCATGATAGAACTGATGCCTACTTGGTCCTATTGTTGAGTAACATCAGCTACAGATTGCCAATGAAAATACCACACTTTCCATCAATAGTAAGTATTTTGTCAAGTTAATAATGCATGATTTGACAATGCCATAACATTGATGTAGCCAAGAAATAGCTAAGCAGCCAATTGTCCAGTTATTTTGGCTCCTTTAAAGGGGAGTGGGAAAATGGGGGCTACGTATAAGAAATATTGCAATTCACATACCATTCACGACTTTTTGTATGTAAATACCTTTGATTAATTGCTGAAAGTCTACATTAAAATCTCACATCCTTTGCTTCACTTCAGTATTATTGGTCACAGTCACATTAATAACAATTGTGCCACTGTTCAAATACTTATGGAGTGGATATGCATGCCTTACTAAAATAATTCATTTTGACATTATATTAATTTTCTATTATGTGTAACCATTTACTACTACTGTTTTTTTTTCCTTTTAATAATAATAATGTATTAATAGAGTGCCTTTCCATGTAAGAATATATTGATTCAGTACATAAGGGTAAAATTTAGGGCGGCACGGTGGCGCAGTGGGTAGCACTGCTGCCTCGCAGTTGGGAGATCTGGGGACCTGGATTCGCTTCCCGGGTCCTCCCTGCATGGAGTTTGCATGTTCTCCCCATGTCTGCGTGGGTTTCCTCCGGGTGCTCCGGTTTCCTCCCACAGTCCAAAGACATGCAGGTTAGGTGGATTGGCAATTCTAAATTGGCCCTAGTGTGTGCTTGGTGTGTGGGTGTGTTTGTGTGTGTCCTGCGGTGGGTTGGCACCCTGCCCGGGATTGGTTCCTGCCTTGTGCCCGGTGTTGGCTGGGATTAGCTCCAGCAGACCCCCGTGACCCTGTTTGGATTCAGCGGGTTGGAAAATGGATAGATGGATGGATGGGTAAAATTTAATGTGTAATATGCAATCTAGCATCCTCTATCAATTGACTTTTCAAGTATTTAAAAAAAAAAAATCACCTCCTTTGTGCTCAGCCGTGTGCTCAAGCAGTTTTGGACAGTGGAATTAGATCTCCTCACTTTTCTTTACTTTAGCCCATACTCTGGATACAAGCTTGATTAAAGTAATACTGTGTCATATTCAATTACCAATGTGCTACCGACCCATTAAGAAAGGAAAGGACATACTCTCTCAATTAGTGCAAGTTTTCAGTTAACACAAATCTTACAATTTGTCATAAAGAACATAAGCAGCGAGATAGAGAGAGAGAGGGGAAAAGCATGTTTCATAACTGAATAGTTTTTTAAAAATATTATTTGGCCTGTTTGCATAAAAACAACTTAAAATGATCATACTACTGCTACCATCAATTCTACAAATTACTATTGGAGATATAACAATATACAAATCTGAGATAAAATGCCCCCAAAGGTTATCCACTGTATAAAAATGTAATATTTTCAAAAGGTTACCAATCTTATTTATAAATCATGTTTCTATAAATATACAGATACAGTTGCATAATCTCTCTAACAGCTTAACATTCCTGCGAAACATCAAGTCATAACAAGCTATAAAGTAATATTGCCTTAGTCAAGCAAGTTAAATATAATAAATGCAAACTCTACCATTTAAAATGTAAAATAAAAATCGTAATTGTTACTTGGACTTCTATATCATTTTAAATGAACAAATAAGCTTTTTTCTACACTTAGGTTTGACAAATAGCTGAGCTAACAAAATGAAGAGAGACCCAAGATCTTATCATTTAAGCACATCAAATAAAAAGCTTCCTTTCTCTTACCTCAACATTAAACTACCAGTAATTTGGTTCAATAAAGCCAACCGAAGAAGATGAATACATAAAAATATCTATAAAAGGGTGTCCTCTTTGTCATACAGGAGGCATGCAGTTTGATAGGCCCCCAGAATTAAGTAACAGTCATGGACTGACTCTGCATCCCTGACCGTGCAGCTTTTTGCTGATTTAAGCACATAGAACAAGTATGCATTTGACTTCGACTTTTTTTAAATTAACAGCCATCAACATTTTGGGTACTTTATAAAAGCATTATTTCAGCTCACCTTACACTCTTAAAATTAGCTCTAGCAATCCATATACCAAGCCATTCCTGCACCCCTGTTCCCTAGGAAATAACTGTCTTTAAACTGCTACACTCCACTGATGAAGCTGAGGAACACACAAACCACACACTGCGTTGGCTTCTTACTGATTCCAAAGATGTACTTTATCCAACATTACCAATACACTTTACCAAAGCATAAAAATAAACCCTCTGAAATGGGTTGTCAGTGTGTTGGCAGTGACTGGGGGGAGGGGGTGTTTCAAAAAGAGATGTGTGCACAATGAATTTTATATCTTTCAGACCGATCATTGGTTCTTTGTATAAAATGGTAGATCCCAGAGGCTGCCTAACAGTCTGTCATAAGGAAACTGGGAAAAACAAATATCAATATATTCAGACAAAGACGGAGCACCAGTTAGCACACACAAAACCAGAGAGCTGAGATAAGGTACTTACATGACGATTCTGTGCCGAACATGGCTGGCCCAGATGCTGCTGTGGAAAAAAAGGGGGGAGGGACGGGGGGTGAAAAGGGAAAAAAGGGGGGGTGAGAGGTGGAAGGGGGGGGGATGAGGCAGCTATACAGCAGGGGTCATGAAAGCAGACAATGCAGTCCGTGCTCTGTGGCTGCCAGATGCTCTGTTCAAAAGCCTCAAACTGCAAACAGCTTTCCCTTAAATCCAATGTGGAAAAATATACTCCTTGGAAAATGAGAAATAAAACACATCCCCTTAAAGTGAGAGCCAAACAATCCACAAAAATAATAATAATCCAAGGCTTTGTTAAAATCCAGAATGCAGATGATTCAAGGCAAGTGCTCCCTTTACTGTGATGCAGCAGAAACTAGATACTGCAATTCACAAGCCTGGCTCCCAAGTAAGACAATAGCACAAGCTATGCAAACACAGAGTGACGTCAAGACACTGCAAAGACCGACTGCTGTTAACTAGAGGCATGGACAGCTGAATGGGAGAAGAAAGCAAATCAAAGGGGAATTCTACAGTAGCAAAAAAAGGAAAAAAAATACACACAGTCGCCTCCCCAAGCAGTAAGCTTAGGGAATACTAGATAACCTTGCATCTGCCAGGACCGCAATCTGACAGAAATAATGGCTTTGAGAGCTGCATGCTACAAAGCGCAGTCATTAAAGTGCACTTAATAAGACAAGCTGAGCTTTAAAAACTCGTAGACAAAAGGTTTAAGCAACTAGAATTGCAAATTTAAAAGTATAAATTAAAACAAGGATGAAAAGCATGACACAATAAACAGCACATAAATAAAAGTTAAATCCAAAGAAGTGGGAAAGTGAACATAGGTTTTAAAAAAGGAGACAGAATAAACAGATTTTAACCAATGGAAATCCTGTCAATTACCCAAATAAAATAAAAAAGCACTTTATAAGATCATAACATA
The DNA here is from genome assembly GCF_900747795.2 of Erpetoichthys calabaricus. NCBI lineage: Eukaryota > Metazoa > Chordata > Cladistia > Polypteriformes > Polypteridae > Erpetoichthys > Erpetoichthys calabaricus. Next base: position 260,792,600 of record NC_041394.2, on the reverse strand, counting down.
TCCCTTCTCTAAAAACAATATAAACTGTATTAAAAGGAAATCTTTTGATGGAGAGTAAAAAAATAGTCATGTATTTGAAACAGTTGAAATTGCAGAAGTTAACATCTGAACATGTGGCAATATAAACAAGTTTGAGTTTATATATATATTTTCATAAAATAATGGTAGTACTAGGGTGTTGTACCGTGTTAGCCATTATGAATGTAGTGAGAAGTCAAGGTGTCATTTTGCTTGACTTCTCACTACATAAAATAATGGGCAAATGATTACTTTTTAAAAATATGAATGCACCTACAGTATGCATGAAATAACTATGAACGCATGTAAACTAACTTCCCACTATATAGTACACAATATCAATGACAAACAATGAGTATTTTATTTAGGAAAGTTGCACACTGAAAACCACAACACACTAGTGGACTAGTACATGAATTTACACATGCACTATAGCACATTTTTGACCAGCTAGCTTCATTACAAAGGAGTTTCATTCTTAGAGGATCTGTTAACCGAAGTATTACTGTATCTGTAATTTTAACTAGTCAAAATGTAAACACAGGTAGCTTTCCATCAGTGTTCCACAGTGGGAGAATACCATTGACATATGGCAATTTGTTTTAAAATTTAATGCCTGATGAGTCATAATTTGTTATACAGATCTACACAGAGAATGGTGTAAATTGGATGCCATCATGACAAATCCCCTCCAGGAGGTGCTCTCTTGCAGCACTTTTAGCCACAGGTTCATTCCATCACGGTGTGCTACGAAGCAGCTCTGGGGGTCTTTTTCTGCCCACTGCTATCAGGCAATTCAATGCTTCCTCCTGGGGTACTTGTTAAATTAATTTTGAAATAACATTTTCAAATATCTGCACAATATGCATTTATTTAATTTATTTATTTCTTTGTTAATGGGTATCCTTGTTTTTTTAATGTTACTGCCTCTGTACACATCTGAATTTCACCAAGGGATTATTTAATCTAACCTAAACTGTAACATATTTTTAAATCATATAATACACTATGTCCATTGAATTCTGGAGATATCAATACTGAACTATAGTTATCATTAATTTTTATTTTGATTATTCAAAATTCAAAATGCATCTTAAACGGTCAGACATCATATTTAGTTTTCTACAATGTAACTTTGACACATCTGAAAGTAATTATAACTTAAAAGAACAAATGAAGACAAAGTATTAAAATGGCTTGCCGTATGTTTAATCCTATTATGTTTAAAAAGAGGGCAGATGCAGTGTAAGTAGAAGAATATATAAAACAAAACATACAAGAGTCACAGCTTAGAAGAAACACTGACAGAAATAGGACAGTGCTGTTGCAATTGGAGGATAATTTAGTGAATAAAATGTACTCTGTATAAATATACTGTATATATTAAAAAAAAGACCACCACCATTACATGCAAACAATCTTTAGTGCTGACTGCCAGTATTAAAGTGTATACAGTATATGAAAACAATGTTTTCATATATACTCTGTTAAAGGTTATTTTAACACTATAACAGCACATTTAATACTGCCAATTGAGTTGTGATTTGTTGCTTAATTACCTGAAATTTCCCTGACATTTAAAGCTTTTAAAAAGGAAAAAATTATGCTTCAGAATCTCTCAAAATAAGATTTCAGTGTTACTGATACAGGACAAGTTGTTTTAAAGACAAAGTTTTATGAGTACCTAGTTAAAGTAGAAGAAGTGGAACAGTTAAGTGCATATAAGCAAATGTGCAACCACAGAGAGACAGAGACTGCTGCTGATACAACAACTGAGCTAGTAAAAGCAGCTACCAAAGAAAAAAATTCAGTCACCCCAGCAGATTAAATCTAAGACAGCATCACATCATGCAATTTAGCACGCACGCATGAGCAAACAGCACGTATCATTGTCATTTCTGTACCTATCATTGCCACCTACTTTTATTGTGCTACCTATCCAGTTAAGCTAACCTTATATTGAGATTTCCATAGAGGGCCAATATTAGTAATTGTGTGAGGATTTGTTTTTAAACTTTTGTCTATACAGTGAAAAAGTTGCCATTTGGATTATTAATAATGACAAAATTATTAGTGCAACACAAACTCTGAGCCTTTGATTAGCAGCCAATTTCAAGCTTTGGAATGGTTAAAAGGGGAGTACAGTCATGCCAGCCATAAGCTGCACTGAGGTACAAAGTGTAGCATCTAGTTCTCCAGATCACAGTGATTCCTTAAGATACGCCACTGAAAGTATTTTGGATGTTACACACTGATGTAAACTGACACAACATGATGAAAACATGTTCAAAAGCCAATAGCTACAACCACCAGAAAGTCTGAAACAACTATAGCATGCCAATATTTCGAAGGTTGTCATAAATCACATATCAGGGGTAAAATGCATTAGTTCCCTTAATATGACTTATGAAAAATTTAGCTTCACATGTTATATCCAAAGATTTTTCTACTTAATGAAATGACTGAAAATTTCTTTCCATTGCCAATGGAATGCTATTAGGCAATTCCTAATGTTACAGACTATTACAGGAATTGCACTGCCATTAATGATAATCATCTATTATTGCATCAACTTAAAAATTTTAGTGTAGGGTCACTGGGATTGGAGTCCCTTCATTTTTTAAATTTATTTTGAGCCTATGGCACTGTGAAATATAAGAAAGGTAATAAGAAAATAATTAGGCAGTAATGCAAACAATTTCTAACTTTAACAAACTAGGAATGTCTAGAGGCTTTTGGTCTAAGGATGTTGCTCTTCATTTGCATTTGCTCCAAAGTACTATATTGTCTTTCACCTCCTAAAATTCTTCAATACTCATTCAGGGCATTGCCATTGTTTCTTTAAGTACAGAACCGTCATTCAGTTCCAAACACAACTCTGAGTGGACTGAGCCAAGAGTGGTCTTTTTCTCACCCTGAAAAGGATTGCATGACATGCATCACGCGCCACCAATTAAAGTCATGGTCACACACGTGCAATTAGGAGACAGTTTCTGGGCTCAAATAAGTTAGTTTTTTCCACTGGACCAGGGGTTGGCACTGTCCTCTAACTCCTCTCTCTCTACAGAACAACAAAAGAACCCTCAGCCTAACCATTACTTCCGGTTCCCAGACAACACCACTTACGGTTCTAGTCCACCACAGCCCGCCTCCTCCTGATGTCACTTCCAGTTCCAGAATGCCCATACTCATCACATCATTTACTTCCACCAACAATATATATACCACCTTCTATTTGTTATACTCAGTTCTGTTTTGGACTCCAGTCTGTAAAGACGTATTTCACTTGCCTGACATCTACAGTATATGGGGGATCCCCCAAACCTTTTGACGTTGTCTTTGTGTTTTATTTACAGTGGCGTAGTCAACAGGATTGTTCTCATGTCAGAAGAACAGGACCTGAACACCATGCTCACCAAAACGGTGAAGCTACAACTAGGGGAAACGCAGACCAGACTCGCAGAATCTGAGGCCAGGGAGCAAGCCAGAGCAGCCGTCAAGGAGGACCAGGTGCAGGCTCCCTCACAGGTACTCTTGCCTTTACAAGACAATGATGACAGAGACATATTTTCTCATCTTTAAAAGAACAGAAATCTGCCACCATTGGGAACGCAAAGAGTGGGCTAACATATTGGTCCCATTCTTAAAAGGGGAAGTGAAGCAGACTTATTATGACCTTAGTGAGAAGGAGGTTACCAATTATGACGTCTTAAAAGCCGAAGTCCTTACGTGCTAGGGCGTGTCCATAGACCATCAGGCAAGGCTATACCACGAGTGACAAGTTGATCAGGGCAGGGAGACCCGGCAACAGTCCTATGAAATCTGGGGTATGGCAGAAAGCGGGCTAAGGCCAGATATTAATAATCCCCGCCAGATAATAGAGCAGATTGCTTGCAACTTGTTAATTATGGCCTTGCAGGACTTCATTGTCCAGCCTTATAAGGACATGGACGAACTGGCTGAAATAATCAAACACAATCAGGTAGCTCACCATGCTGAGCGCTCAGAATGGTCTGCTCGCCAAGCCCAGATGGGACGCGTGGTCTAGTCTGAGCCCTTTCATTGTGAGATTGAGCCCATGATCAAGCCAACAAAAAAGAGACCCTGGTACCACACAGCTACAAATGTGGTAAGCCTGGACAGAAGCTGCCCCAATGCTCTTTGAACTCTGAGCCGATGGACTGCAGCTAAGTGAGAGGGGGAAAGTGTTGTGTAGTGCCTCACACCTTGTCTTGTCCTTGTACGGGAGTGGTGGTGGTTAATGGGTTTTAGGTGACAGCACTAATTGATACTGGCAGCAACATTTCCATTGTGGCTTGCCTATATGTGATACTGCAACAATGGATTAAAGGAATGACCAGTCTAACCCACATATATGGTGAAACTCGGTGGTATAGGTCCACCTCTTGCATCATCAGCTACAAGGGCAACATCCGTACGATGCAAGTGATGGTCCACTTTTTCCGGTAATAATGGGTGGTGACCCACACCCAGTAAATCTTTGGGCCTGGTTATGGATGGAGAAGAACCATCCCAAACTGTCTCCACGTCATGTAATCCACCGGTTGTAAGGGATCATGTGGGGATACAAGTGGAATCAAAGATGGCACAGCCAAGTACGTCATCTACTGGCAACGGCATGTCCCGGTCAGAAGCTCCGCCCATTGAGGTCAGCACTCATCCTCTATCTTCCTTAACTTTTCATTTTAGGCAAACGCCGGCCTCCTTTAACAACAGAAGCCCTGAAGCCTACAAAGAAACTCATAATCCCAGGCCACCTTAAATTCCTTTGCACCTCTCCATCAGCGTCTTTTACTTTGCAATCAATCAGCAGGACAAACAGCAAGCAGCCTGCTATCCCATCCCCCACCAACGGAGCTCAACTCAGGCAAAAAGTTCCCATGTGTTTATCTGCATGTGAAGTGCCTGGAGTTGTATAGGGTAAATAATATATCAATATTTGGAATAAAGTAATCCCTCGCTACTTCGCGGTTCACTTTTCGCGGATTCACGACTTTGCGGATTTTATATGTAAGCATATCTAAATATATAACGCGGATTTTTCGCTGCTTCACGGGTTTCTGCGGACAATGGGTCTTTTTACTTCTGGTACTTGCTTCCTCAGTTGGTTTGCCCAGTTGATTTCATACAAGAGATGCTATTGGCGGATGGCTGAGAAGCTACCCAATCAGAGCACGCAGTTAAGTTCCTGTGTGCTACTGATTGGCTCAGCGATGGAGTTGTGCATTAACCAGGAAGTCTCATCTCACTCATTCAGCATTAACGTGCTACTGTTTCAGGGGCCGTGTCCAAGCGCCAACAGAAGATGCAAATGATTGCAGAAAAGGTAAAAGTTTTGGATATGTTGAAGGAAGGGAACAGCTACACCGCTGCAGGACACCATTACAGCAGCAAAGAGTCCACGATTCTTTTTATTTAAAATGGAGGAAAAGCATATAAGATCTATGGCCGCAGTGTCCTTTAACCAGGGCGCAAAACGAGTTGCAAGTGGACGTTGTAAGGCAGTAGTCTGGATGGAATCTGGTTTAGGAATCTTTGCAACAAGGTCGACGACGTCATGACCGCCTACAAGCTGCTACGTGTACTTCGCTATACAGTAAGTGAAAACTTATTTACCGATTTCATATTGCTTAGTAGTTGTCCCTGTTATTAATAGAGTAGGGTGGGTTGTAAACAATACAGGGAGGGTTTAAAAATGTCCAAATACACGTTAAATAATTAAATAAATATGGTGTCCCTACTTCGCGGAAATTCAGTTATCGCGGTCGGCCTTGGAACCTATCTCCTGCGATAAGTGAGGGATTACTGTACATACATTTCATGTGTGTTTATTGTCTACAACAATCTGTATAAGCGTAAGATGAAAGGAAATGCAAGGCAGGAAATGATAAACACCTACCTACAGAAGAAACTTTTTCCATGTTATACTAATAATGAAATGAAGTGTATAATGTGTGAAGACTTTAGTCCAAATATCAAATAAACACGCTGCTGTCAAAGAGTTAAAAATTCAAGCTCAAATGTCAATTGACAGAAAGTTGATACGTATTCTTGGCTAGTTTAGAGGTAAGAACTGCTGCCTTATAACCAAAAGTTTCCAGTTTCGAAACTGGGAGCTCCACGTTTTGAGTAGCGAGCTGCTATTATTACTATAACATAATAAGAACATACCCTGTACATTTGAATTGAGTCTATAACGCCCGGTGTAAATTTTGGCAACTTCTAAAACACATGCAATTAGGAGACAGTTTAAAAATAAGTGCGCTTGTCTGCCGGACCAGGGGTTGGCGATGTCCTCTAACTCTTTCTCCTCTCTCTCTACAGAACAACAGAAGAACCCTCACTTCCGGTCCCAAAACAACATCACTTCCAGTTCCGGTCCACCAGATCCCACCTTCTCCAGAATGCCACATACTCATGGCGTCATTATCTTCCGCTGACCATATTATATATATTGCATAGTTTACTGTCAAATAATGAAGAGTACACGACACGTGTTTCACCCTTATTTTGGGCTCATCAGGTGTACACACTCTACTGCTCCCCTTGCGGGGATCGAACCTCGGATGTCAGCATCAGAGACGAAGTCCCTTTACGCTGTGCCACGGCGTGTAGTTCGTTTATTTGACAGCCTGTAGATTGGAGTACTTACATTCATTGCATTCGTAGTCCGAGTCCCGACCTGATTGCATGGGTGGTTACCTACCAGGTAATGCATGTGGTTGGTCTGCCATTCAGCAAACATCCACCACGGGGCCCTCTTCAGTTGCAAGAAACAGATCATGGAATGTTGCATAGTTTACTGTCAAATAATGAGAGTGTGTACGCCTGATGAGCCCAAAATAAGGGCGAAACATGTGTTGTGTACTCTTTGCATAAATGTATTTAAAATGGCTGGTGCCCAACACTAATGATAAAGGCCACATATTCCTTTCCTACCCTGGGGAGCACTTAGCAGATAATTTACACAATTGCATTCCTGGTTTTGGCCAAACACTTACTGAATTTATAGACTAAATTTGAAATTAACAGTACTGTGCTATTATTCTGCTGGAGTCCCTCCTGGAAGGGCCACATTTGCCATGTTTTCAGTTCATGTGGTCCAGCAATTTTGAAGTTCTCACCAAGTTGTTTACAGAGGCATATCCAAGGGTATATTAAAATATGCATTATTAATGAGGAGAGGTATTTCCAGATCCTCTTTATCAGATTTTCTAAAAATGTTTATTTCTGAAGATAGCCACAGGCCAAAATAGATATACTGTGCATTCAATGCAATTTATTGTTCAGGATAGAATGAGCAGTTTATATGCCAATATTAGTGATGCAGCTTTTCTGTCCATAGAAAACCCAGTCTCATTTTGCAACTCAATGACCTTTAAAGACTCTCTAGCGTTGACGAAAATATTTCAAATTGGGAGGCAAATTATTTTAAAAGTTGCCTTTTGAAATTGCTGCACATTAATCTTCAGCAGACCAAATGGTATGATAGAGCAGGGTAAAAAAGCTGAGACATTAGTACAAATACAATATCTGGTGCAGCGAGCAGCATGGGAGATCCATAAACCAAATTTTACTCTCATTCTTAGTTTATCAGCCTAGAGAATCTCAGACTTACTAAAACATACAAAGGTAAAATGTACAAACTGCAAATTTAAAAAAGTTAAAACAGCTTGTGAATAGTGTGCACTCTTTCTGGTTAATAACCAAATACATATTTAGCTGTAAGACTAACTCATAAGCCAAAAGAAACCAAATTTGCTCGTTAAAAAAATCGCCCAAGGCATTTTGAATGAAATCATCAATTCCAATTACGTTAACTAAATAAATATGTTACATTTGCAAATATATGTGTGCTAAATAAGTGAAACAGAGGAACAATACATTTGTCATGCATTGGTAGGCTGAAAAAATATGAACCACAAACTAACAGAATGTAAAACTGATATAACAAGAACCAACAAAAAAAATCTCAAAATAAAGAGCCCAAAATAAATAAAGAAGGTAAATTAATGCAAGTACAGAGAATGTTTAACAAGGAATCGTATAATTTAACATTAAATATTTAGTGTTAATGTACAGTATATATTGTGAATAGTGCTGGGCGGTATGACCAAAATTCTATATTACGGTATTTTTCAAAATTATACCAGTTTCACGGTATTCAACGGTATTTTTTTCCCATGCATGAGTGGATGTTAACTACATTTTCCACTGCAATTACTGCAGTAGACTGGCTAGGAATAACCTATTCCACTGTCATGAGAATTGTACATTGTACAAATAAACATTTTAATGTGCACACAAGTATTAATACAGGTTTGCATGGCCCCATAAAGTGATATTTTTCAAGGGGTTGGCACTAATGAAGAGAAGGAATCACAATATAGAGCCTTTTTATTGAACAAATTTTGCAAACAACTTAAACTATAATTTTGACAACATATTTTCAACCATCCAAAGAGGCATTTAGACTTAGTAAAATACCCAGAGGTGCTTATCAAAAGTTGTATTGCACTGAGCATGTCTTAGAAAAGGAATAAATAGTAAATATTTTTTGTAAACCAACTACACTTGCTGTTAATGCTAACAATCTCTGTCCACTGACACGTTAGCTATATGAATTGTAATGGCACTGGTTATCTCGATCCACCGCTTGCTTTTTTTTGTCGTAGGCAGTATCTCTAGCAAACACGTCTACAAGTGACGTCTGACTCGAGTGTCCTCTAGCTTTTCCAATCTTCGTTCCTTACATTCATGGTACACCAAAGCATGTTTGCGGCTAAGGTGGTGCAGCAATTGCTTGTGTTGCCACCTCTGGGGACAACTTTAGCTTGACGGCAGTTGCAGTAAATAGTTGTTTGGTCCACATCCAAACTTTTAAAACTAAAGTATCTCCAGACAACAGATACGGCTCCTTTTTTCGGCAAAAGTTCTTCTGTGTCATCATGTTCAACTTTATCATCTGCTACAGCTTCAGTTTCAGAATGTTCTCTGTCCATTTTCACCGCTCAATACTTCCACTAACGCATGTACTCTGTTGCATGCGTGTTTAGCGGTGTAACAGTGAAAAAGGCGCCCCCCACAAACAATTTCCCGCTGTGCCATGTTCCTAACATTGTTTTAGGCTTTTTAAATCGGTGTTGCAGTATAAGAAAAATCCATATCATAACAAAAATAAAAAACGGTTTTCGGTATGAACTGCTATACCTCCCAGCACTAATTGTGAATATTAAAAAGATGTTATATTTAAATTTAGCCTAGCTTCAGGTATCTGGGCAGCACAGTGGCACATTTGTTAGTGCTGCCACTACCTCAGAGCTCCAGGAGACGGGTATGGAATCACCAGCTACATGAAGCTTGCACATTCTCCCAACATGGGCTTTTCTTTATGATGTGGTTTTCGTACAACACATTAAAGATACTCACGTTAGGCTGACTGGTTAACACTTATCTTGTCCATGCACAAGTCAGGGAATTGAATGTGCCCTGCAATAAACTGTTGCCCATGTGTGGACCCTGTCTTTCACCTATTACTGCATAGATGTTCTTGAAATTCCATCTCCCCTGAAGTGACTTAATTAAATACAGTAATGGATAACTATAATGTTTTCAACTTTCAAAGAAACCAGAAGGGAGAAAAATTAGAAAACGTAGAGCAACAAATTAATTTTGTTTACTATTTTACCAACATATTTACTCTGTAGCTTTGGGTCTGCCAGACCAGTTCTTGACAGAGTTTTCCTTCATGTTGCAAATCCCTTCTGACGTAGAAATTCACACGTTCAAAAAGTATTCAGACCGTTTCATTTTTCTGCTCAATTTGTGCTGTAGATTTTATTTTAACTGGATAAAATTTGACATTTTAAACAGTTTACACTCAATAACCCATAATGACAAACTGAAGATGTTTTCAGAAATGTTTGCAAATTAATTAAAAACAAAACTGAAATCTTTCACACATTTAAGTATTTAGTCCCTTAATTTAGCATTTTGTTGAACCCCTATTGGCAGCTTGGATTTGGGTAGTTTATCCTATTGTTCCTGGCTGATTCTATCGCTGCTAGACTAAATTGCTTAATTCTGTGAACTGACATCTTTAAGTCTCTCCACAGATATTCTATGGGGTTTAAGGTTGGGCTTTGGTTGGGCCACTCAAGGACAGTCAGAGACTTGTCTCAAACTACTCCAGTGTTGCCTTGCCTGTATGCTTCAGGTCATTCTTGTGTTGAAAAGTGAAAGATCACTCAAGTCTGAGGTTGGATGCACTCTAAAACACATTTTCTTTAAAGATCTCCATGTATTTGGCTGCATTTATCTTTACCTCAATTTTGATTAGTCTCCCTGTCTCTAACATTGAGAAGCACTTCCGTATCATATGCTACAACCACCATGCTTCACCATAGGGATGGTATTAGGCAGGTGATGAACAATAACCAGACATAGTGCTTAGATATACAGTAAAACCTTGGATAGCGAGTAACTTCGTTTGCGAGTGTTTTGCAAGACGAGCTGCAATTTTAACTTGATAAACGAGCGAGGTCTTGCAATATGAGTAGTGCACATACAGCTTTATCTGCAGAGCGTCACGTGATCATAACTAGGCCGATGGTGGTTCTCTCTCTGCGCGATTGTGGGTAAACGTCTCCCATGCTCAGTCTCAGTCGGCATGCCTCAGTCATGTCAACATCGGCACGAGCGTATACTGTTTACTATAACATTGTGACCACGTGTGTGTGCTGTAACGTGTGAGTCCCTGTGTTGCAATCCAAAACATGAAGCGGAGTCTCAGTACTTTAGCAAAACCAGCTTTTATTCAACTTGAAACAGGAACAGCACGGTTACGTGATCTGCCACTCTCCTATACACATATACAGCAATCAGGCAGGGTTGGGGCCAGGTTAATGGCCAAGTAATAAATACTGTGCCCTTGCATTTATAATGTTCTTTGTATCACCCATCAACGGTAGGCGCTTATAGCATGACCGTGATCTTTTCAGATTCACTTTTGCGCTGGGAGCCTGCGGTTCCTTCTGGATGCTCTTTCGCGTGTCGTCCTGTTGGGGGAAATCCCAAAAGAGTTTAGAAACCTTACAGTGCGTAAAGCATTTTTTTTATTTTGTGTCCAAGTGTAGTGACTCTTCAGGCAAAAGCAACTGTCATTGGATAGGTTCCTTGTTAAAGTCGAAAAAAAAAAAAAGAAAAAGATTCCAGTGAGCCAACAGATAGCAGCGATTCCGTTAGTTAGAATGAAAGTCATCCTACACAATAACCCTCCTCCTCCTCCTTTCACTCTCACATCTTCCTCACACCAGCCACGATTCTTTTCAAAGGTAAAGTGAAAGTTAATTTGTTTTATGTATTTTTACTTTATATTTTGTATTAATCATTTTTACATGAATATTTTTAGGTTGTGGAATGAATCATCTGGGTTTCCATTATTTCTTATGGGGAAATTTGCTTTGATACACGAGTGCTTTGGATTACAAGCACGTTTCTGGAACGAATTATGCTCGCAAACCAAGGAACCACTGTAAGCCAAAAAAGATTAATTTTTGCTTTATCAGAGCAGAGAATCGTTTCCTCATGCTTTCAATGTCCTTTAAATCCTGTTTGGCAAACTCCAAATGGCAGATAGCTACTCTACTATAAATGCCCGATTGATGGAGTTCTGTGAAAATGGTCGCCATTCTGGCAGCTGCTCCCATCTTAGCAGAGGACTTCTGAAGCTCTGCTAGAGTGACCACTGGGGTCTTGGTCATCTCTCTGACAAAAGCCCTTCTTGCCCAGTTACTCAGTATGGCCAGATAGTCAACTCTAGCATGAGTCCTAGTGGTTCCAAACTTCTTCCATTTCACAATTATTGTGACCACTGTGCTCCTGGGAATACTCAGAGCTTTAGAAATGGTTTGATACTCTTGTCCAGATTTATGCCTCATCACTATATGACCATGGAGATCTACAGAGAATTTCTAGGACTTCATGCATTGGTTTTTGTCATAACATTGAGTGAGAATTTTGGGACATTAAATACTTTTTTGCCCCACTGTATATAGTCAGCCACCAATTGTGCAAGTTCTCCCACTTAAAAAGATGAGAGAGGCCTGTAATTTTCATCATAGGTATACCTCGACTATGAGAGACAAAATGAGAAAAAAAAAAATCCGGAAAATCACATTGTCTGATTTTTGAAGAATTTATTTGCAAATTATGGTGAAAAAAAGTATTTGGTCAATAACAAAAGTTCATCTCAATACTTTGTTATATACCCTTTGTTGGCAATGACAGAGGTCAAACGTTTTCTGTAAGTCTTCACAAGGTTTTCACACACTGTTGCTGGTATTTTGGCCCATTCCTCCATGCAGATCTCCTCTAGAGCAGTGATGTTTTGGGGCTGTCGCTGGGCAACACGGACATTCAACTCCCTCCAAAGATTTTCTATGGGGTTGAGATCTGGAGACTGGCTAGGCCACTCCAGGACCTTGAAATGCTTCTTACGAAGCCACTCCTTCGTTACCCGGGCGGTGTGTTTGGGATCATTGTCATGCTGAAAGACCCAGCCACGTTTCATCTTCAATGCCCTTGCTGATGGAAGGAGGTTTTCACTCAAAATCTGACAATACACGGCCCCATTCATTCTTTCCTTTACACGGATCAGTCGTCCTGGTCCCTTTGCAGAAAAATAGCCCCAAAGCATGATGTTTCCACCCCCATGCTTTACAGTAGGTATGGTGTTCTTTGGATGCAACTTAGCATTCTTTCTCCTCCAAACACGACGAGTAGAGTTTTTACCAAAAGTTCTATTTTGGTTTCATCTGACCATATGACATTCTCCCAATCCTCTTCTGGATCATCCAAATGCTCTCTAGCAAACTTCAGACGGGCCTGCACATGTACTGGCTTAAGCAGGGGGGCACGTCTGGCACTGCAGGATTTGAGTCCCTGGCGGCGTAGTGTTACTGATGGTAGCCTTTGTTACTTTGGTCCCAGCTCTCTGCAGGTCATTCACTAGGTCCCCCCGTGTGGTTCTGGGATTTTTGCTCACCGTTCTTGTGATCATTTTGACCCCACGGGGTGAGATCTTGCGTGGAGCCCCAGATTGAGGGAGATTATCAGTGGTCTTGTACGTCTTCCATTTTCTAATAATTGCTCCCACAGTTGATTTCTTCACACCAAGCTGCTTACCTATTGCAGATTCAGTCTTCCCAGCCTGGTGCAGGTCTACAATTTTGTTTCTGATGTCCTTTGACAGCTCTTTGGTCTTGGCCATAGTGGAGTTTGGAGTGTGATTGTTTGAGGTTGTGGACAGGTGTCTTTTATATTGATAACGAGTTCAAACTGGTGCCATTAATACAGGTAACGAGTGGAGGACAGAGGAGCCTCTTACAGAAGAAGTTACAGGTCTGTGAGAGCCAGAAATCTTGCTTGTTTGTAGGTGACCAAATACTTATTTTCCACCATAATTTGCAAATAAATTCTTTAAAAATGAGACAATGTGATTTTCTGGATTTGTTTCTCATTTTGTCTCTCATAGTTGAGGTATGCCTATGATGAAAATTTCAGGCCTCTCTCATCTTTTTAAGTGGGAGAACTTGCACAATTGGTGGCTGACTAAATACTTTTTTGCCCCACTGTACACAGGTGTGTGCCTTTATAACATATGTTCCAACAATTCCATTTGTTGCAGGTGGGCACCAATACAATTCTAGACATATCTCAAGGATAGCTAAAGCAAACAAAATGCACTTGACCAGGATTTGGAGTGCCACAACAAGAACTCTGAATACTTGTATAAATGGATTTCAGTTTTTCATTTGTTGTTATGGGTTATTGATTGTACATTGGTGGGCAAAATTGGCACATTTATCCATTTCAAATTAAACCTACAACACAATAATGAGCGCAGAAAGTGAAAATATATAAAACACATACAATTATTATTTTGTTAAAGCATTACAAATTCTATTCCTTGAATCCAACTGTTATCACAAAGGTTCCAGAAGTGTAGCATTGGCCCCACATGTTTTTCTTGTCTTTGAATTTCTCCTTAACATTCAGCCATTAGCCAGGTGAAACATACTACTATGTTCGGATGATTTTTGGATTAACAATGCCATAGCCCCTTCACCAACCCATTCAATACTAAGTGGAGGTCTACTTCAACTCTGCAGTATTTTGCACACCAGTATGTAGCAAACATTATTTTAGAATTCTATTTCATTTCTTTATATAAACATTGTTACAAGTTCAATTCCTGGGTTACATTCCTGTAGTATTGTTGAATATAATATTATTTATGCATAGGCAACTCCATGTCTAATTTAATGAGCTCCTTACCTGTAAGGCATCTATCCCTTTCTAAACCTTCCTGACCCTGCTACCATATTTTAATAAAATGCCAAAACAACTAAAGGAAGTACACTAATGTTCAGGGTAGGACCAGTGAAGATTGAACTTATGGTCATTTAGTTTCAATAGCAATCTATCATGCATGATGTTATATTGAAGTGTTCTGAGACGCATACTTTCTGAAAACCACCCACTCAGATCAAGTGGAGTAATAAACATCACAAGATCAACACTGCTAACTGTCATGCTAGTGTTGTCATAAATCTAACAAAATTAAATAAATAACAGCAACCATCCCATTCGGCTGGCTCTATAAGTAAAGCAAGCATCTGCTTTACCTGCAAGGAATTTGCAACTAGGACAAAATAAACGACTCATTTTGGTTTTATTATTCAAGGTGTTCTTGTACTAGTATTAGTTACTTTAAGAGCATCTTAAATTACCCTAAGTTCTTGTCTATAAGCCGGACTCATGTATTAGCCGGAGACCAAAAATCATACGAATTTTTAAAATAAAATCGTATCATAGATAAGCCGGACTCATGGATAAGCCGAACGTACTATAACCTATAACTAATAGAAGGGAGGGAGGTCAGTGGTCTCACTCGCGCCCATTTAATTTCTTTAAGGGGGGAGAGAGTGTGAGATATTGCCGTCTCTCTCACTCCCCGCATGGCGCGGTTGGAGCGGCCGGAGCGCGTTCTTTCTGCTCTGGGCGTCGCCGAGTCAACACGAGCGCGTAGCGGTCATTTAAATTGTGATTTTATATGTAAGCATATTTAAATATATATCGCGGATTTCTGCGGACAATGGGTCTTTTAATTTCTGGTACATGCTTCCTCAGTTGGTTTGCCCAGTTGATTTCATACAAGGGACGCTATTGGCAGATGGCTGAGAAGCTATCCAGCTTACTTTCTCTCTCTCTCTCTTGCGCTGACGTAGGGGGGTGTGAGCAGGGGGGCTGTGTGCAGCTGCTTCCTGAAAGAAATGCTGCACGGAGCTTCGCATACTTAAAAGCTCAAAGGGCACGTTTTGATTTTTTTTATCTGTCTCTCTCTATCTCTCTCTATCTCTCTCTCTCTTCCTCTCTCTTCCTGCTCCTGACAGAGGGGGTGTGAGCTGCCGCCTTCAACAGCTTTGTACCGGCGGTGCTTCGCATACTTAAAAGCCAAAAAACCCTATTGATTTTTTTTTTTGACTGCTTGCTTTGCACTCCTTTGAAAAGGAAGATATGTTTGCATTCTTTTAATTGTGAGACAGAACTGTCATCTCTGTCTTGTCATGGAGCACAGTTTAAACTTTTGAAAAAGAGACAAATGTTTGTTTGCAGTGTTTGAATAACGTTCCTGTCTCTCTACAACCTCCTGTGTTTCTGCGCAAATCTGTGACCCAAGCATGACAATATAAAAATAACCATATAAACATATGGTTTCTACTTCGCGGATATTCTTATTTCGCGGGTGGCTCTGGAACGCAACCCCCGCGATGGATGTATAAGCCGGACTTATGTCTAAGCCGATATTCTATTTTTTCATTTTCACAACTTTTTTCCTTAGATAAGCCGCGGCTTATTGACAAGAACTTAGGGTAATTTTGAGTAATGGAACCTAGCCAATTGAAACAGTTTTGATAGTAAAGGATGCATTACATATATATTTGAAATGTGCATCCATTTTTCCAATAGAGACTGAAGATTGTGATAGCAACAATGGGTTTAGAGCAGGAACCAATACCAGCAGGACATGCAGAGTCCACATAGACAATGCCCAGACTATAATGATAAACTTAACGTTACAGTCACTAGGCCTACAAAGGCAACAGAGCAAGCCTGTGATGTCTAGTTACGAAGTTGGAGACATCATCACAAAATCAACAGATTAGTCAAGTAAATTGAATTGTACTGAAGAGATGCTGTTAGCTATTTTTAAGGCTACAGTTCAAACTAGAATTTAAAAAAAAGATGTGCAATGTTTAGACAGGTCTTCAAGTAGTCAACCTATCTACCACTGTGTGAATGTCAGTGCCTCGCTGAGGCATCTGTCTTTCTAAAGGTTTCTCTGACCTCCAAACAACAATACTGAAAAATATTTCTTCAAGTTGAATGAACAGATCCAAGAAGTGCGGCAAGACTGTTAATCAATACTCAATAAAGAATTAAGAACCTTTTTGGAGATAATACTATCTTATTTTTTCTACGGGGGTTAGGGGTGGATGATGCAATTCTTTGGTTAATGCAGGTACATGCCAGTAGTTGTTGATGACAGATATATTGCTAAAGTGAACTTGGGGCAGTCAGACATCACTCACTGCTGTTTTATTCTCGTGCAGTAGCTAAGAAGCTTAATTTGAAAGCATAAGGCTAGCAGAATCAAACAGCAGATTGTTTTCTGTGAAAACAGAACAAGTAATTTAAACTATCTATAGTTAAACAGAAAGATTATGAAAAATAAAATAAAGTTCTCATACAAACTGGTCTGAGGCAGTGTTTCTGCATAAAAAGCAAAACATAGGAGTTGTTGTAGCCTACTAGTTGCTACAATTGTTTTTTCTGCTTATTGAACTCAAAATTTGACCACAAAAAATATAAAAACATTCTTGGTGATTACTTTTTTTTTATTTAACGAAAAATTGTTACAAAAATATTATTATTATTAAGTTTTATTTATGTAGTGCCTTTCATACACTCAAGGACACTTTACAATTCAATAAACACATTAACAAGACAATAGAAATTACATACAAGAAAATGAATAATACTTGTTGAAGAGATGTGTTTTTAACAGGATTTTGAAGTGAGTAATAGATTTTTCCTCACGAAGGCTAAGAGGAAGAGCATTCCAAATTTTAGGCGCAATCACACTGAAAGCTCTGCTACCCATAGTTACTAACCTGTATTTAGGTACAGTTAGTAAGTTAGCATCCAATGATCTTAATGCATGAGCAGGAGTGTAAGGAAGCAGCAGCTCAGACAGATAATTAGCGGTTAAACCATGAAGGGCTTTAAAGGTGAGAAGAAGAATTTTATATTTGATTCCTGAAAAGACTGATAACCAATGCAAATCATAAAGGACAGGAGTGACGTGAGCAGATTTTTTTAGTCTGTATAAGTACATGAGCAGCAGAATTCTGAACATATTGTAATCTGTTGATATATTTAGTCGGGAGACCATAAGACAAAGCATTGCAATTGTCCAGACGGGTAGTGATGAAAGCAAGAATCAGTGTTTCAGTATCCTTCACACTAAGGAAAGAATGCAGATGAGCAATGTTGCGATGATGGAAAAAAAGCAGTCTGTGCTATTGAGCTAACTTGTGATTGAAAAGTAAGAAGCTGATCAAAGATGACACCCAAATTACGGACTGATGCTGAGGGTTCAACCAGGGTCCCATCAATGTCAATTTTTAGCCCACAAAGGGTAGAAATCTAATAAGATTTCTATTTTATCAGGATTAAGGTCGTAAAAAAATGATCTGTCATCCACTGATTAATTTCTCAAATGCAATCAGTCAGTGGAATAGGTGAAGATGTTGCAGTTGCATCAGCACTTATATAAAGTAGCGTGTCATCGGCATAGCAGTGGAAGTTTAGACCATAACGACGAATAATCTCACCTAATGGGAGCATATAGATGTTAAAGAGAATTTGACCTTGAACTGACCCTTAAAACAGGTAAGGCCTTTGGTATTGATATTTTTAATATATGAAAATATTTGAAGTGTGAAACAACAAGCAATTAGGCTCAGCTAACACTGAAGTAGAATTTGGCATTTTTGAAGTGGGTGGGTTTTTTTTTCTTTTTCAATACTGCCAATGCTGTAATGCATCACATACAATTGTTTTGATGACTAAAGGTGTACCTAACAATTAATAAATAGCAGTCAAACCTCAAGAGGCATACAATAGAGGTTAATGGGACACCAGTCCACGAATTAAATGAAAGTCTTGAAATTAACTAATATGTCAGGTTTGAAGCACCAAAGCTTCTGATTTAAAGAAACGCGTCCTTTGCATTTCAGAAGCATGTTTGCAAGAAGCAAATTGAAACTATAAAGAATTCATTTTGTTTTACATTACCTTTTGAAAACATGGGTTCCTAATGTGGAATTATACACCAAATTTCTAAGATATATTATCATAAGTATAAATCTTTTTTTCTTCTTTTCAGAAGCATTCAATTGTGACCATCCTAAAGCTCCCATTTTAAATACAGTTTCATCCTGGTTTGCAAACAAATAATTACATTAAATAAATAATTCATGCTAAAATATACCAGATATAAATTTATGTTCACATTTCAATTTGATTGGTTATTTAGTTGAACATAAAAAAATAAGCAGAATATGTAATTAATATTACAAGAAACATAAAACAGACATAAGGTTTAGTTAAATATTTTAGCATAAATACATTTAAAACAGGAACTACATACATATGTATTTAGTATAACTTATTTCCAACCAGGCAATAATGTGTAAAGGTGTCCAGTAGTTTGTACATAGAGCACCACAGCGCACTGTTTGAGACAAAGAACTTATTGAGGTTGCAGAAGCACTTCAAAAAAGGACAGCCGTGTTTGCAAGGGCACTGCTTACTTGGAAAGTGAAAAGATCTGCTTGTGCTCAGATTGCCCCCTAACAAGTGGTACAGGCAATGAGCTACTGCAGGTGTTCAGTCCTCACAACCATGACGCCTACTGTTCAAGCGGCAAACCATTCCAGAATTCTCTATGGATTCCACCAGTGTCCAATATTGCCTGTATGTGCAAAAGCAAAGGATGTCTGCTTCAAAGGAGAGCAGGAAACTCTCAGTCAAGTCCATCCAATGACAATCCATGAAAGTCCAGGCGGTTACAGCCAAATGCAAATCAGATACAAGTGGTCAATGGTAGATTTTACTAGGGAAGCCTTAAACACAGTTGTTAGTCCTTGGTTTCAGCAGTTCAACAGTAATCCATACAAGGCACCAAATCCCTTTAAATTTTTGAAAGTACTGCACAATCTGCCACCTTGTGATGTTGCTTCAATGGAATCCCCCCAGATCCTTTACTAACAGGCATTAATGCATTCAACCAACTATAGCTCCACTGTCATGTCTCTCTATTATAATAAAAAAATCTTTTTATCATGCGACGAGACATCATCTTTTGAAGAGAGACACTTTCACAACCCATTGGACAATACTTTGTGCCAAGAGATTTAACCACGCCCAGGGCCGGAAATAAAAGAGTAGATGACAAAGTAGAATGTCGTAAAGAATTCAAAAACGTTGGCGTGACACACATGCAGAGCAGGTTAGAGATAATGGAAGTACGATAATTTGAAAGTCTCAAAAAAAAAAAAAATAAAAAAAAAAAAAAAAAAAACAAGCAGAAATTATTACTCCATGAATTAACGGAACAGGAAAAAGATTGAATATATTGTTCAGATTTAAACTAAGTCGGAGAATTGTAGCTCGTCTAATTCGTGTTGCCATCAGGGAAAAGTTGTGTTGCTTCTCAATGAAGAGGCGTATCCGCAAGAATTAAAAGATTGGTTGTTTGGTGAAAGTCCTGCCCACATCTAAAACATTTACAACCATGCATAAGGTTAAATCATTTCTCATTTGTGTGAATGCTATTGTCAGACACAGTTCATGTAGAGAGAAACGATATTCACTCACGAGCAGTTGTACTTTGCACTGTCACAACATAATTCCAAACATGGAATTAAAATTCAATGCGATATTGACGAAAACGTAAAAGTGAAAACAGATTGAATATATGGACATAGACGATCTACAAATCTCTGCACCTAATTCGTGTTGCCATCAGGGAAAAGTAGTGTTTCTTCCCAATGAATAGGCCTATCCGCGAGAATTAAAAGTTTTGTTGTTTGCGAGAGACAGAGATGTGAAGTTGCTGACGCGTAGCACAGGCAGGGGGGTTGGCAAGTGAAGCAAGCAGGGGGCGAAGCCCCCTAGTTTTTACAGAAAAAAAAAGACTGTAATACACCATCTGACCACCTGCCACTAAATTCATTCAAATTGTTCATACAATTGAGATACATGGTTGAGGTATTCTTGGGATACTACAGTATAGTGAATATAGGTTAAAGGGAACTTAAAGTTTTCCAGTTATCTTTGTATGATGAGCCATATGCTTGGGTTTCTAGTGGTGGTTGTGAACTTAAGTGCAATGCAAACATGATCTCCCATGTTGTTTTTCATCCAAACTAGGTCAAAGAATTCTGGGTGCAACTATTTTTAAGGAGTTTTTCCCCTTGCTATCTCACATCCATTACTCATAAAGCTATTTTTAGGAAATGGGCATGGGAAAACAGATCCTATCCACAGCGTCATTGAAAGAAAGGCAAGTACAACCTACAATTGAGATGTCAAATTCACTACCCTACAGCTATCTAGACATCTTGAGATACTGAGTGGAAATGTATAAAACATATGGAGAACCGGAAATCTACACATACACAGGGACAAGGATGGGAATCTAACCTATTTTCCTTGAGCTGTAAGGAAGAGCTCCAATGTCCACACTATTACCTACCCTTACAAGAACCACATATTCAATTTAGAGAATGCCATAACTAAAGAAATGCACATTTTTTATTACAAAATGTAAAACATATTAATTTTTCTTCTTGCCCAAATTAAATTATTGGTGTGGAAGTTCTACTGTATGTATGAACTAGTATTTCATTAATTAAAAATGAGACTTTAGTGTCAAGTTAGATTTCAGTTAATCATTAATCCTGAATGAAAATAAAGAACCTGAGTAATAAAAAAAAATTAAAAAAAACAGTTGTAGTTAAACTTCAGAATCACTATGTATTTTTACATGACACTCACTAACATACCTCTCTGAAAAGTTCTTAAATATTAAGGCAAAAGAGCACCATTCATTCAAAGCAGATTTTCTAACTATGCCTCATGACAAACAAAAAGAACTACATACAGTAATGCATAACCAATAAAATGTAAGACTGTATGCAGTCTTCCACTTTTGAATTGGATGTTGCTGTCACAGTAAGGTCCTGGAGTGAAGCATGTGCTTCAGCCGGTGACAACTCACTCTCCCGAGTCCAAAAGTATCAAGGTATCTCTGTGCATGTAACAAGGGCAGAACACAAAGAGAGATCAGACTTACTGCAGCTTACCTAACAAACCCTCCTGCCTCTGTTAAGACAGCCCACTGCAACAATTGAGCACCCACAGTCAAATGTTTCCTTTGATACTGCTGAATTGAAGATCCAATGCACTGTGAGCTCTATACTATGTGGCAATTAACTAGTATCTTAATGATTTAAATATCACACCCACATAAAGAAGGATGGCTGTAAATGACAGAAATGCTTCACAAGTTTGCAAATGTCCTACTTTTATCATTAATGCAGTTCTGTAAAGTCCTGCTTCTGGAATAAAAAAAAGATCTTAGTAAAGCCACAAATACCATGGGGGTGAACATACACTTTCAGAATTCAATCAGGTCTATCATCGTGAAACATTCTTTTAAATGCTTAAATTATTTTATTATTTTCTGACATGCCTTAACCTGGTGGTTTTGGTTCCAAGTTTTATTTTTTATTATTCCTTTAACTGATGTTGTTTATTTTAAGTTCTACTTTCACTTGTTTATTGTATATTTTGTACAATTATTCTTGTTATTTGTACATAATACAAAAGATTATTGGAGCTCAGATGCTTTCAGCTGCTAGACGTCTGGAGCACTGCTTACATGAACAGCAAACGTAGAAAATAAAAAATGCAAAATTTGTTTTGCTGCACCTATGGTCCTAAAAGCGAAATTCACATTCACCATGAAGGACTGGAATCTGAGTTGCATATCTGGTGCAGTCCTCACTTCTGTCTGAACGCTGACCCTTAAAATTGGGGAAAATGAATGAGTTTTGTTTGTTGCAGTTGACTCAGATTATTGTAGATTTTGAAAGATTTACAAAATGCTAAATTAAAATGCTAAATTGAAATGAGTTCACCAGGAAAGCCCTAACTACATTCCCTCTGCCTCTGTGATGAAGTGTCTGAAAAATACATAAATTGTCCAAAGGCACAGTCAGAATGGCACTGTGCATTTTACTCCTTGTCTCACCAAACACAAGGGTTTTAGTACAGGAAATAGCCAGTTTTTGTCAATACACTACTGAAAACCCCTTGCCTTTTTAATTTCCTTCTTATACACTTGTAAATTGCCCTCTTTATACTGATCTGTGCACAGACCTGGAGTCACACCCTGAGTTCTGCCTTCACGGGTGCTGCTACCAGCCAAATTAATGCTGATAAAATCAGTCATGCACAAATGCACAAGCAAGACAAAAGCAAATGGCTAAAAACATTCACACTGCAGCACTACAGACTCTCTCTATTCATATGGTAAAAGCCATGTTTACTTAAGCTGCCACCCAGTGTGATCCAAAAGTAATTATTATGCTTACTCCATGCAACTGTAGAATTATCTTGTTAGGAACACCTGACAAGGCTTGAATATTATTAATTTTCTATGAGTAGTACGTGAGCTGCTCACAACCACAACATGGGCCAGATGCAATCTGCAGGCTGTAGATTGCTCATCCCAATTGAAATGCATATAGAAGTTGTGCTCCTCAGGGATCAAACCTGAGGTTGACACCAAAACAAGGTCTTTTAAAACTATTGTTTAATTCTGGCACCAAAATTCCCAAAATCTGGATAATGTTAACATTTTAAAACTTAGGTTTATCTGTACTTTTTCAGTACTGGTATATCATACAGACTTAATAGTGTGTAGTCCTCACTCAGAAACTGATTTGTTTCTTGAAGAATTTGAAGTCTACTCATGTAAGGAGAGTCACATACAATTTAGGATTCCCTTTGACACTAAACTATTCTCTTAAAGAAATGTTAGCAACACTAGAAATTCCAACAGAATAAATTAATGAGGTGCGCTACCCTAAAGATTTTGAAAGCGCTCCATTTCCTGTGTACAGTTGAACCTTGGTTCACGAACGTCTCGGTACATGTACAAATCGGTTTACGACCAAAAAGTTTTCCAAACTTTTGCCTTGGTTCACGACCACACACTCGGTATACGAACAAGCCAGTTTCCCTTTCATTTTGTGCGCGCTGATGATTTCCGCACGTGTTGCATTGTTCTCGGTCAGACGTGCGCGCTTGCACATGTGTGCGTGCTTTCGCTGTGAACTCTTTGTCCTCTATTTCATTTCCCTTCCGGTTTGTACGTGCCAATTACTGTATTTAAGCACATGTTCAGCCTCTCCCTGTTCATTGTTCTCAGTCAGACGTGCATGCTGTCTCCCAGTGAACTCTCTGTGCTCTACAGTATTTCGTGTGCTTTTGCAGTTAACCATGGCTTCTAAGCAAGTGAAGAGTGGTGAGAAGAAAGTTTTGCAGAAAACTGAAATCGAAGTAAAGAAAGAAATTATTGAAAAGTATGAGCGTGGTATTCATGTTACTGATCTTGCCGCCGAGTACAAGAAGTCAAAATCTATGATTTCGAATATTCTAAAGCAGAAAGAATTTATTAAAGCAGCTGATGTTGCAAAAGGAGTTACAGCGTTAACCAGGCAGAGACTGGTAGCGTGGCTGAACAAGAAGCAACTTGCAGGGGATAGCGTAAGCGAGGCGATGTTATGCGAGAAAGCCAGGAAAATTCATGGCGATTTGCTACAAAACTATCCTTCTACGAGTGGATAAAGTGAGGAATTTAAAGCCAGTAGAGGATGGTTTGAAAGGTTTTGCAAGAGAAGTGGCATTCATAGTGGGGTAAGGCATGGAGAGGCTGCTAGTTCTGACGCTAAAGCTGCAAAAGAATTCGTGAAAAATTTCACAAAATTAGTAGAGGACGAAGGCTACATCCCGCAACAAGTCTTCAACTGCGACAAGACCGGATTGTTCTCCACCCAGTTCCTCCTCACTTCATGCCAGAACTCGACTCATGCAAGGTTAGTTTTCTTGGTGGTTTATGGTTAGTTTTTGTATTACGGATTTTTAAAAAAATGTTAATTTTTCGGTTCATAGCGTGAATTGCTGCAATGTTACTTTTCTCTTTCAAATGTTCATTTTTTTCCCTGTGCTTAAAACTCATTAAAAAAAGTGTTTACAGCGATCGGGTTATAAGGCTATTAGTGTGAACTCCTGCAATGTTACTTTCTTGGTTGCTTGTGGTTGGTTTTTAAATAAAGTTCGGATTTGTTCAAATGTTCCGTTTTTTTTCCCCTGTGCTTAAAACTCATTTAAAAAAAGTGTTTACAGCGATCGGGTCGTAAGGCTACAGCGCGAACTCTTGCAATGTTAGTTTTCTCTGTTGTTCAAGGTTTTCTCAGTGTTATTCAATGTTTTTACATTTAGTTTACTATTGCAATGTGCTTTCTATGGTGTAATTAACTATATTTGTGCTTAAAAATCTTTAAAAAAATATATTTACATACAGTTCGTACGGTCTGGAACGGATTAATTGTATTTACATACAATCCTATGGGGGAAATTGCTTCGGTTCACGACCAGAGTTTTGGAACGAATTATGGTCGTGAACCGAGGTTCCACTATACATTTAATTCAGAGTTAAGCAGTATGTAAGACTCTTTACTGTTATGGAGTTATTCACTTAAAAAAGAAAGAAAACCCCATTATATGCTTTTACTTCTTTTTTAACATATGTAGAAATCTGATCTTCATTTACACATTATCTGCAAATATATGTGGTAAAATATAACAAACATTATGTCACTTTCAATTAATTTTATTTTTTACATTTTACTTTTTAGCTATCCTTAAATAATAGGAGAGTTCATGGTCTTAAGAAGGAAAACTATATTAAGGGGTAATAAAATTGATCAACAATTTCCATCATTATATACTAAATACTTTGAAGAATGATGATTGATTTGGTTGTTAATTGACCATGCCAAAGCTTTGCTATAAATAACAAACAAAGTAATTATGCAGTGCAGAAAAATGACCAGAAATATTTATTTCCTGAGAAGCGGTACACAAAAATTCAGTTTGTATTTACATACAATCAAGAAAGCTTTTGCCCTTTGGCTACATGGGAGGTTTCAGTTCTCCTTCAATGGACCCATGCACTACAGTAAACAAGTCTCCATTCTCCAAGTATAATCTTAACTCCCTGTGTTCTGAAAGTCCCTATAGCCCCTAAGGCTAAACTTCCAGGGTAGTACAAAAAACCAAAGACTTGGTCCAAGCAAGAAGTAAACAAGAAGAATTAAAATCTCTCTCCTGATAAATTGACAGGACATGTGCTAGTGGAAAACAAACTTTCTGGATTTTTGCATTTGGCTGTACATGAACATAAATGAAAATGATAAATTAACAAAGAAAATATCAGACGATAGATAGATAGATAGATAGATAGATAGATAGATAGATAGATAGATAGATAGATAGATAGATAGATAGATAGATAGATAGATAGATAGATAGATTTTATGTAGTTTAAAATTAAAAGGAACATTAATTTTAAATACACGATGGGAGATGCTCTTTCTATAGAAAGTAACTTCTACAAAGAAAACAAAAATGTCAGGATGCTGCTAAGAACATATTATAAAAACTCAGAGTGCAATCACAGAGGACTGGTAATATTAACCAAAGCATTTTCTGCAGCGAATATGCTATGTTCACCATGTTCGCTGAGCATTTTCCTGGAAATTTACAGATTAGTAAATTTTCTTATAGCATTGAAAAAATGTTCTGAGTCTGGGTGTAAATCAAATACTAAACATTTAATAGACCCTGGTAAATCTTCAAAAGGTTAGAATTAGATTTTTTTTCACTTTCTCAAAATATTCCAGGAGGTTAATTAGTTCAGTTCAATGCAAAACAATATGGACATTTAACACTCATGGACTCTATAAGAAATTCTTTATCATATGCATAATCAATAAGGATTCAGATTAAACCCAAAATTGCAATTTTTGACAAAGGTAAAAATGTTATTTGTTTTGCATGTCAAGCAGAAGTTTCACTGCTCATATAAATTTATTCTGAGGTATGTTTAGTAACAGCAGCCCTGTGATTTTCTGGATGTTTATGCGTGTATTTACTACCAGCAACTCTGTTCACTTCGGGATTTTTTTGTGTTTATGCAGCAACCACAATTAGGTTTACTTTAAGATTTTTTTGTGCATATTTAGCCACACATTTTTTTTAATAATTGATTTTGATATTACTTGTAAATTTAACAATATGCTTATGCTTTTTTTGTTTTATTAGTAAGGTTTTAAGATAATTTGATCACATCAGATAAGCAAGAGGATGTTTAGTGAAACCAATTTTGAGCAAGAGCAAGATCAATTGTAGGTTAATCAACATCAAAATGACCTCCATATTAAGCTCCTGCAAAGTGCAACCTTATATTTGTTTACGCCAAACCTAGCTCTATCAGAAGTTTTTACAACTGTATTTGAAGTTTACAGAAATGGCATATTTGCTAACAAATCAAGAGTTATGCCAAAATCCCTCAATCTGCTCTATTATTCATTTAAGTTACAACATCATCGTAATTGTTGCCATTTGTGTTATACGAGAAATCTTTATCGTGCCCACTGTCTCACTACTAATTGTAAAATTAGATGTTGAATATTCAAACTTAATACATCCGTACCATATTCACAGAATGATAGACAAAAAACAATTTATATCTGCCTTTGCATGTATTATACAGTGTGGAATTAGTACAATATGTTATTAATCAAAACGGATTCCATTTTAAATAATCAAAACCAATATACAACTTTAAACAGGCATTGTGAATGGAAACATCAGATTTTATTAGCATAACTTTCCTCCTTCCTTCCTCTTCACAGCTCCATGTGCACTACACACGTCAATGCTATATCATTTTTCTGACTAAGACGCCTCCGCTTCTTCACTTGTCTGTTCACCCTATTGCTCAATGGTGCTGTTTGTCTACACTGCTCATCTGCTGAAGACCATCATTGCATATACCAGCATGTCTCAAACAGTCCACAGAGCTGCTGCTACTCTCTCTCTCTGTTTCTGGCAGCACTGCGGTGCATTATTATGACCTATTTAAAAAAAAAAAAAAACAACAACAACAACTCGGGACAACTAAAATTATCTGTACTATCACACAAATTTCAATCAAATTTGTTTCTGAGATTTTGGGGTATGATGTTTTTCTACTGGGGGAAGTGGGTATACCCCTAAATATTGATGCATCGAAATGTCCTTTCATAGTGGATACCTAGTGCCCTAGCGCCAAATTTCAGATTTTTAACCAAATGGGAAAAAGTGTTTTTGTTGATGATTGAGTGATTATTACTATAGAAGTAGATAAATGACAGATGCTGACCAACGTAAAATAAGATAACCAACTTCAACAACCACATAAAGATACATAATAAATAAGTGGATGCTATTATACTGCAGTGCTACATGGAATTATTTAGATTACATAAAAGGTAACTGCATAACAGAATCATCTACTAATGTTAAGATGAAGCTACAACTAAAGCTAGATCTAACTAGAGCACCAAAGTTTAGAATATTCAACTGAGGGCAATGGAAAACAAAGCTGATCGATACCCTACTGTCTCTTCTTTGATTTTATCCAAGTACACAGATTTCATAGAATCTGACCTTGCTTATACGCATTTGACCTCCAGTTTGTATAATTAGATGCTTTGTATTTGTCATTACAGGTGAAAGAAGAATGGAATGTGGCAGCCTCAGGAGGAAGCACAGTGTCAAAACAGATGTGCAGAGAATGACACCATATCTCCTTTTTGGTGGTGAAGCTGACTTACTACTTGACAGAAAGCATACAGTCCACTACCAACTGGATTTCCAGCAAGCAGAAGTATTCAGTAACTCACAGAACACCACACACTGATAGGAGATTCCTCTTTGGACTATCCAGAATATTTTCATTAATATATATGTTCAAAGAGAAAGATAACACACACACACACAAAATTACAAGTTTGAAGAGCAAGGGGCTGGTGGTTCATCTTGGAGTTCCCCCAGTCTGCATACACTTGTATCTACCTTGTGCGGCACACTCCATAAATCGATAACAGGAGCCTCGTCTTTGGACTATTCAGCATGTTTACTTATGGTGTGTGTGTGTGTGTGTGTATGTATGTATTATTATTTTTATTATATAAAAATAAAATCAAAAGAATGATTTTGGGCCCCTTAGTGATTCGAGCTAAATTAAAGTCAAACAGAGGACAATTCCTTTTGTGTTTCAAATTACACTCGGAAACATCTGAACACGAGGTGCTAGAAAACAGCCATTTACTTCTGGTACAAAACTTTAAATGCTGGAACCATACAGTTTTAAAAATTGGGTTTTTTGGTTCTTTTTCAGTACCAGTATACTACTGTGCAACCCTAAGTAGTTATAAACAATGTACTTGCACATCCATTCATCCACCCCCAACTTTCTGAACTGCTTATTTCAATTCAGTCCTATGGGGAGTCAGACAGTATTGAAGCAAAACTGAATGAAATGCAGGAATCGTCACTGGACAGTACCTAGTCACTTCTCTAAAATATTTCAGAACTTCAAAATTTTTCCATTTTACTTTTGTTTACATTAACAAATAGAGCAAGAAATGATACATTAATGGAAGATACCAGAGAACATTCTTAGACTGGAAGATTGCATTTCAATAAGTAATCTGCAAATCAGACAGATATAAAATGTTATTTACTAGTAAAAATGAAGCACTAACCTTCCCCTTTTGATTGGGAAGGAGAGTCACTACAAACTAATACATTATCTTTGGCTTGCACTGGCAAGAAGTGAAATTTTAAATGTCAACAGGCATGTTGAGGTTGTATTTCTAATTAGCTGTAGCAGCAACTGGGCACTACATGATGAAGTGTAATATGATGCCTCATGCATTCACACTTAAGGCTTCTGAATGCTTTGTCTTAGGTGCTTTTTGATGTATTTCCAAGCTTTGGTCTGGTGCAGCAGTTATATTCCATTCTTAACAAAATTAAAGACCTGCTAGCAAAATCTCTATTGGGTCTTATGTATCTGCATGGTTAAAGACTTGGGGTCTCATGCATAACACTGTGCGTAGAAATCATACTAAACATGGTGTACGGACAAAAGTGGAAATGCGCGTACACACAAAAAAATTCAGATACACAAAACGGTGCATAAGCCACGCACTTCAGCTCCAGAAATCCCAGCCACAGTGAAAAGTAACACACATGCACGCGCCTGCCGCCCCACTCCAACTACTCCCAGAATTTTGCACATTTTAATATGCAAATCAATATAAATTTCACCTTCCCTGTTCAGTGTTTGGTTAAAAGACAACAGCAAAAGCATGTGAAAAAAAGAATTTCAGCGAATGCGAAGTGGAGGCAAGGAAAAACGTACTATTTATTGGCCTAAGCAGTGGTATAAACAACATACGGAAGATGATCAAGTGGTATGGAGTTTCAGAGACACTCGAAAGGTCAAGTTCAAAAAGTCATGCAGTCCCAGAAAAAATAAGAAATGGTTAGATATCAAAGTTGTTGTGAAAAGGCGAGTCGTAGCCCACCGTCTGAGTGTCATATGGAAGCGGTTCAGGGTACAGAATAAAGAAAGAAAAAAAAAAATAGGGACACAATGGGAAAAATAAGGTTGAAATGTCCACTTTAATCTCGTAGTTTACTTTGTCATTAAAGTAGAACATCGTAAACTTAATCTTAAAATCAATGTTAAATTTACTCAAGAGTTTCTCAGATCCCACCGTAATTAAAGTAGCACGTTAAATGCTTCATATTGTATGTGTTCCTCTATGTGCTCTATGTGAGTGAATCAGTACATGCTTCTTAAACGGGCTCTTACGCCAACAGGACACAGAATACATTACATTCAAGATATTACAGTTCTCCAAACAATTTAAATACTGTGGCACCCAGCTGGGATTCCTACCCGGCCGGGATGCCCGGGGAGACAGGAGGAGGATTCATACCTCCTCCAGAACACGAGGGGGCGTCCGCCCTGGTTGTATTGGGGGCCACGGGTACAGGGCTTGGAAGCCCAACCCTGTTGGGACCTGTGGTCACCGCCAGGGGGCGTCCCCCTGCCTGAAGGACCCTGGACCCCAGTACTTCCGCCACACCAGGTAGTGCTGGAGGGAAGAAGAGAGGGAACACCCGGAGTGCTTCCGGGAGGACAGCAGACACTTGCCGGTGCACACCTGGAGCACATCCAGGTAGAGATAAAAGGGGCCGCCTCCTTGCATTCAAGGCTGGAGTTGGGTGGAAGCAGGACAAGGTCGGAGAAAGAGAGGAGGCGGCGGTCCGAAGAAGGCAGAGTGCGGTTGGCCTGGACTTTGGGGATTTTGGTGCACTTAAGGACAGTGTAAATAGTAGTTGTGTAAAAATAACATGTCTGCCTGTCTGTGTCCGGGGCTCGTTCCACAATACTAAGATGTTTACTTGATATTTTCATGGTGAAATGAAATAAAGCATGTATTAAACATGGAGGCACGGTGGCACAGTGGTAGCGATGAGCTTGCACCCCCGTCCAGAGATTGTTCCTGCCTCCGCAAGATGCTTGCTGGAACGTGCGCGACCCTCAACAAAATAATTAAATGCAGGAGTACTGTGTCTTTCAAACATACCAACCCCAATTCCTGCTCATCCTTTTCTTTCTCAACATAACCAATCACCACACAATAAGCTCTTTAATAAATGTCAGACCATCTGTAAGCTTAAAATGCCAATTCTTCAAAACGTTTGAGGAACATTGAAATATCTTTGTACTATATGTTTAATTATTCCATCCATCTATCCATCCATCCAGTCCAAGCAAGCATACAGCACGAGGCATGACCAATCCCAGGACGAGGCGCCAGCTCATCACTACAACACATTTAATTATTAACAGTATACAAGCTAAAAATGTATCTGCATAATCATATACATACTTTAATGTATTTCATCTTAAAAATTGTAACAGGAGCTCCAAGAAGATAGCTAATGGAAATCTCAATTGACTTAGAAGCTAGTCGTCATCATCTGCAAATATGCGCTCTCTTCTATTGAATTGAATTCCTTTATTGTTACTGTATGGTACAATGAGATTCAATATGCAATTCCTCCATAAATTTATTTTCCTATAAAATGATAAAATGTCAAATAATAAGAATACTATAATAAAAAAATAAAAATTATACAATATGAAAACATAAGTACAATATACATGTACATATAGTGCAAATAGTGACAATGGTTCATAAAGTGGCTCAGGTTCTGCAGTATTACAACTGTAGTACAAGGTTGCAGTGAGGTAATTGCAATTCTAAGTACAAACAGTTCTACCGGGAGCACTTGATAGACTTATTGAATGCATTTGTAGCTCTTGGGATGTAGCCGTTTCTGAACCACGTGCAGGAAAGGCTCTGAAGCGTTTGTCGAATGGGTGAAGTTCAAATAGACTGTGCATGGCCGAGACATCATGTGCTATAAATATTCTCTCCAGGGTAGATGCTGTATCCCGATAATCATCTGCACTCCTGACACTGTACAGCTATGATTACACACTCAGATAAAGTGGGTTAAAATACTCTGAGTGGTGCACTGAGAGTAACAATGCTAAAGCAGCTATGGTATTTGGAATAGTGTTGCCATTAACTATTATATTGTTACAGGTTGATTACAATCAGATTCCTTAAATTTATAAACAACATGTTAATTTCAGTGTATTTGATAATGCCACATCAGAGATGTGAATCTGCAAAAGAATGGGAAACCACACAGGAATAGTAGCAAACTGGGTGCCACCAGTTTGCAAAACATAGTGGAAACTTGCATACGCATAGGATAAGGCTGGCGTGAGAATGTGCGTGGCTTTACGCCAAGTTTAGTTTTTACACATCTCAAAATGAATGTGGAAACGGGCGTACACAGCATTTTTCTGCATATGCATCATTTATATATAAGGCCCTTGGTATTTGGTTCTCCCAAGAAGAAATGGAAAAGTACAAAAAACAGGGCAATGTCAAGTGTTGCATTTCACTAGATGATTAAAAAAAAAAACACACCTAATATATGTCAATATTCACAACCTACTTGGATATGCCACAATGGCACACTGAACAAGTATTAACATATCTGCTAAATCAATTCCATGGTTTTGAGTGCATTGTATTTACCATCAATAAAACTGAACTTATGATACTACCATTGACTGGGAATATACATGTATAAAATGATTTTCAGAGTTTATTTTAGTGTTCCATATGTAATTTTACCTCTGGATACCATATGAAAACCTGGTTTGTTTGTGCTATCCAAACTTGGCAACACAAATATATTGTACATCTGTCTTATGAAGTCTTAATGAAAATGCCTATCTAATACTAGTATAGGTTAGTTTCAAATGAATAACCTAAAATATCATATTGTACAATTGTAAAATATAGAGGAACCTCAGTTTGCGAGCATAATTCATTCCGAAAACGTGCTCGGAGTCCAAAGCACTCATATATCAAAGTGAATTTCCCCATAAGAAATAATGGAAACTCAGATGATTCGTTCCACAACCCAAAACTATTCATATAAAAATGATTAATACAAAATATAAAGTAAAACTACATAAAACAAATTAACCTGCACTTTACCTTTGAAAAGAATCATGGCTGGTGTGAGTTTCTAAACTCTTGTGGGATTCCACCCAACGGGACGACACGCGGAAGAGCTT
Source organism: Erpetoichthys calabaricus (assembly GCF_900747795.2). Lineage (NCBI taxonomy): Eukaryota > Metazoa > Chordata > Cladistia > Polypteriformes > Polypteridae > Erpetoichthys > Erpetoichthys calabaricus. Next base: position 260,759,506 of record NC_041394.2, on the reverse strand, counting down.
CCCAAAGCAATCGCAGTCTCCCAGCGCTGTAGCAGTTCGCCGTAAAAGTGAATCCGAAAAGATCGCGGACATGCTATAAGCGCCTGCCGTCGATGGGTGATACAAGGAACATTATAAATGCACAGGGCACAGTATTGCTTGGCCACGACCCTGCCTGACTGCTGTGTCTGTATATAGGAGAGTGGCAGATCCCACTACAATAAATAACCGCGCTGTTGCGGTTTCAAGCTGAATAAAGCTGGTTGTGCAAGACAGGGACTCGCACGTCACAGCACACACACACACACATACACGGTCACAATGCTGTAGTAAACAGTATACGCTCGTACGGATGTTGACTATACGAGTGAGGCGCGCCGACTCAGACGGAGAATAGGAGACTATTGCCCACAATCCCGCAGCGAGAGAGAGAGAGAAGAACCATCAGCTTAGTTGTGATTACATGACACTCAGCAGACAAAGAGTATACATACTACTCATATTGCAAGACGTTGCTCGTTTATCAAGTCAATATTTATTAAAAATTTTAGCTCGTCTTGCAAAACACTTGTAAACCAAGTTACTCACAAACCGAGGTTCCACTGTATACGCCATGACTGCAGGTACTGCATGGCAGGGGTCAGAGGCAGTGCAGGGTTTTTATTAGACAGGTATGCAGTACAAAAGTTGTACAGCTGCGGAGAACTTGATAAGGAAATGTGCTAATTGCACTTAATATGCCCAAGGGTGGTTGCCGCAGCTGTCCTTCATGAAGGCTCCTTTGGTACACCTGCACTCACCGGGGATAAAGGGGGCTTTAGAGCAAGAGAACAAGAGAGAAAAAAGAAACCGACAAAGTGGAGGTAAAAAAACAAGGGAATGATAAAGAGAAAGGTCAGGATCGAGGCTGAGCCAGGTGCAGAAGAAAGGAAGCAAAGCAGTCAGGGAAGCCCAGTGCAAAGCAAGAGGAACGGTGTTCCTGGGGTAGTTTCGCTGCTGCTGAGCACTGGAGATGCCGAAGGATGGTATTGGGACAATTGAACAGAGCTCGAAGGTCTCCACATATGCTGAGTGATAGTAGTGGGGACAAGAGTCAAAGAAGGTTGATCGCATTCTCCAGCATCTCTGTCCGCTGAGCAGACCCAGAGAAGGCAGGTTTAAAAGAGCAATGCACTAGGGCTCTAGATAAAGAAAAAATAGCCAAAGCAGACTATGTTTAAACTCTTGATTTTTAACCTCCATGTTGACACTGCTTTTATTATGGATTGTTTATTCATTAAGGAAGACCTCCAACAGTTCTGTTTCCACATTGCCCGTTTTAAATAAAGCACACAAAGCACTTACACCAATCTTGCTGTTTGTGCCCTTATTGCACTAATCCATCTCGGTTTCAAGACTATCGATGTTCCAGGAAGAGGTGATGCCAAGGCTGCGGGCACCCCATGGCATCACAATGACTCACAAGTTAAAAAAGCATGTTATTTTTATTGTGATGTATAATTAGGTCAGCAAACTTGCAAGTTCATTTTAAACTAACCTAACTAGACCACCTTGCATGCAAATTTTGTATGCATGATGTACGTAGGTAGCAGTGATGATCAATTCAATACATCCATGCAGTCTGTATATTCAATAAGCTTTGCACTCATATATATATATATATATATATATATATATATATATATATATATATATATATATATATATATATATATATATATATATATATATTCTCCTTCTGTAATATTATTAATTCACATACATTTCTATATTAATTAATTTTTACAACTACATTATATTACTTACTTTTTTTTTTTTAATAAATTCTTGTGTTTTGTTTTCATTATTATACTGTATCTGTCTGTGACAAAGTACTTCTTGGGATCTGCAAGAAGACAATTATTCATTTTCAGAGATTTTTAGACAAACTTGTCAAAGCTCCTAGTTAGAAAATCTTTGTATATAATTTTTACCGCTTTTTTGCGCCTCAGGAAGCGTGGTGGGGAGTATGTATTCAGTTACCTTCTTACACAATGCGGCATGAGGTGGTATAACTGTGGAGATGGGAAAAGGCAGTGAAGAATGAACAGTGAGCTAATTGAATGTAATATTTAGCCATGAATGAGATTATTCCATAAACTGTTCTGATCCACACACTACACATGGGCAACTGCCTGGTCAAAGGACAAGGGATTTACTTGGAGTAGTAAAAATATTTTAACAAAACGGAATTCTCTTGGCGCCCACTGCAGTCCATGAGGCATGAAACCCAGGCCCCAGTGTTCATAAATTTAAGTTCTGCAGATGTGTAATGAAATTTTGCAAGTATGGGAGTATAAAGACACAAGATGAATACAGATGACATAATCACTGTACTGACAAACTGGGCTTATAAAATGATGGGAGCAGACTGAGCTCATGTTACTTTATCTCTCTTCATACCTTGAAGAGTTTACGTGCGCTATGGCAAGGCTCTTGAAATTGCAGCAATAGTAAATAAAAATGTGCATTTAAACATAAGCTTGAAAGGTTTAAAGCACATATATTCTTCATCTGCATTTTTAACTAAGACTGTCACATTCATATTTAAATATCAGATATATATGGATGTACTGTACATTACAGTCTGAATACTCAAAACAGAGCTGAAAACTGAATGTGTCCTATCTGCATGCTTAGCTTTGGATGAGGCAGTGTTCAGATCTCCTTTTTATAAATGTACATCACTGCTTAAATTCCAAGTTACATAGATTCTATTATTATCATCAGAGAAAGAGAAAGACTTTTATCCAATGAGAACGAGAAGCCTTTTTGTTTATAACATGTGAGTTGATCAACAGAGCTTCCATGACCTCTTTCCACCAGAGAAGAGAGCTCACTGAACCTGACAATACAGAGATGATGATTTTGGAAGTTTCAAATAGGGGCTTTTTAAAAACAAACAAAAACACTCTGTCAATTTACAGTATTAATGTTTCAAGCGGTCAGTCAAATTGAAAAAAAGATTGCAGTGGTAAATGTAACTGTAGACCAGCAAAGAAAATATGATAGCAAATTGATTTTTAGGTAAAGCACAACCTCAATCATCAATTTAAATTTACACCATAATTCTTCTATCAGCCCCTACAAAAATACGAACATTTATCAATACACATTTTTTAGAAGATTTGTTTACTATGCACAACAATCAAAAGAGAGTGTAATCAAACAAAAGCTGTCAGTACCAATGTACATGTTGGGCAAAAAAAAAAAAAAAAATCAGCCTATAATTATAGATCTAGTTTCAGTCAATATTTTATTAGAAAGTCTTTGCTAGATTAATAAGAATGTTTTACTGATTGTGACTTTGGATAACTTGGAGCACAGAAAAGAATTGTTACCACTCAATCCAGAAGTGAATATATAGTATGGTAAAATCAAGAACTACATCGTATTAATTTGAAAACAACATAAGATTCATCTATGGCAGGTGTAGTTCACTACTTTCACAAATAGCTAATTAACAACCATCTTAGGTAACAAAACCTAAATACTTATTTTTAACTCTATTTATTGTGAGTAAATATAGATATTATGAAAAGATTAGTTAATTATGATGAATAACTTGTGGAATGCAAGGAAAGTGCCACATCTAAATACAAGGCTGCTTCAAAATAGTACATGACCCACATCTTAATGATTATAGCTCAGTAGGAGAAACATAAGGAATTACACAAGCCAGATACTGTGAGGTTTTTATGGATGTCCTAAAGCATGTTGTACTAGTGAATTTTACAATAATCTTTGAATGCAAATTTAGATAACATTAAATAACAATAAAGTTTATGAACTCGAGAGCAACAGTTAGACAGGAAATTAAAAGGTGGTTAAAAAAAAAAAAAAGTTGGAAATCATGCAAAGACCAATGAACAGAAGTTCTTGTTTTCAGTACTGAACCAATGGTCACACCGGAGGTAAAATGTAATAAGTACAACAAGGAGAAAACTGATACACAAATAAACAATAGATGTAAATTCATGGAGAAAACATGATCATGTTAAACAGTCATCATCACATTAAACAGTCTAAACATTGTAGAAAGTGTTACAATAAAAAGGCAAAAGTAATTATTTATTAAGAATTCAAACCTTTAAATTGGATTTTTCATAAACCATAATAACTGGAAAAAACTGTTAATGACTATTACTTTATATGACTTGCAATTTACTTTACATGATCGACAAACTAACAAAAAGAAACTATAAGAAATAAGATTAAAAAATTAATAGGTGTGCCTTAAAGTCAAAAGTTTTATTTTTCATAACTGTGGATAATAATTTGCCCTGGAAATTACTAGCAATAAGTGAAAATGTATTTATTTAAAATAAAATCTCCCCGAGTGGCTTTCAATTTAGGCCACTGGAGAACCAGTACAAATGCAAAAAAAAGAAGTCCTAAAACCAACCAAAAACCATCCACTATTGTATGTTGATATTCATCTAGGGATTCTAAACTTGAGAAAAGTGTGCATCCATATCATTTTTTTTTTTTTTTTTAAATATACAGAAGTCTAGGCTTCTCACCCCATGTAATCCATTCACTCCATATACTGTTTGGCAGCTTTTCACCCTAGGGATACAGTTAATGGTAGTTAACTTCTAGAATAGTGTAGTTGCAATTATTTATGAGTGTGATTAGAAACTTTAGGGAATAGGTTTTTTTTGGCGGGTGAAATTTTAATTTTTCAAAGCATATATGCAAAGAAGTCTCTGCTCTTAAAACTTCAATGTATGCAGTTACAGACGTGACAAAACCTTAAACTCCACTGAATTTTACTGAGCCAGGGTACACCAGTAAAGAACTGCAACAGAAAGAAGAGAAATTATGAGGAAGACACAATTGGAGATATAGAGGAGAAAAATTACAGCCTATGGCTACATGAGACTCTGAACAACTGGCGATTGGATGTGCACATGAATGACTTGCTGCTAATGCTGTTTAGAAACTTAGGCTTATTCTGTGACTCAAACACTTTGACATAGGAGATTACTTTGATATTGATGGCAACAAGTTTTCCAACAATCCTTGGTAGATAAGGAGACATATTTCCATTTTTTAAATTAAACTGTAAGACATAACGGGTACTAGAAGCACAAGCACCTATCATTACAGTAAATTTGTGTATTGATCTTGTTGGCTGCAGTGGCACTTAACTTAATGCCTCACAGCTGACATCTAAGTGCTACAAGCCAGAGAGAGAACTTTTTTTTTTGTATCCAGGGTGAAATTTGGCTTTTTGTTTTTTGCTTATTGGATTAAAGTGGAGGATGCAAACTGCAGTGGGTCCAGGAGGACTACCATAACAGGATTCGTGTTCCACGACCAGCCTCTCAAAGTTCTTCATAATGCAAGACCTAAACACCACTGGTCTGTAGTCATTAGGTGAAGAGATGCCTATCTTCTTTGGAACTGGAACAATGCAAGAGGTACTCAACAGCAGCAGTACTTTCTGTAGCATTAATGACATACTGAACAAGTGAGAAAGGATACCACAAAGTTGATCAGCACAGGCATTACGAACTAGAAAACTGAATTCTTCTGGTCTGTACTTTTTCCTGTGTGAAGCTTCCTCAGTTGTCTATTCACTTGGTCATCAGTTATGAGCGGCCCATATTAAAGGTCAGAGAAGGACTTATCACTGGCCATTCCATTTGAAGTGCTAGTAGTTGATATATTGGGGGAGGTGTGATGGGGGGTTGGACAGGTCATTGGTGGCACTGGGAGGGGAAATCTAGAAAAAGAATAATTGATTCAAATCATTATCCTTGTCCACATCCCCTTATAGCACCTAACCCCTGGATTGACCGAGTCCAGTAATTATGCCCAGTCCATTTCAGGCATCTTTCATATTATTCTGAGTGAGATTCATTATGTTAGCTTCAATACATAAAGATTGCTAGGTATGACTGAAACTACAGACACTCAATCTTTTCATATCCTTATCTAATCATTTTAGGTGAAAGGTAATGATGTACTAAACAGATACAGACACTTTTTTTACTTCCTGCTTATTTGTGAAATTCTAACCAATTGTGCTCTCATGTGACTCTGCAGCATCTTTACTATGTTATTGCTGTGTAACTTTCCCTCAGAAAAAACAGTACCATAAAATTGTGACAAAAATTATTTCCTACTATGTTTGGTTGTAATAAAATATGCCTCACCAATATGGAAGGCATGTTATCTGAAACTGGAACATTTATTGCTTCATACTGGATGTACACCAAACATCCACAACACTGAAACCACTGACAGGTGAAATTAATAACATTCGATTATCTTGTTACAATGGCACCTGTCAAGTGGTGGGATATATTAGGCAACAAGTGAACAGTTCGTTTAAAGGGTGATGTGCTGGAAGCAGGAAAATGGATAAGTTTAAGGATCTGAACAACTTTGTCAAGGGCCAAATTGTAATGGCTATACACCTGGGTTAGAGAATTTCCAACACTGCAAGTCTTGTGGGGTGTTACCTTATATTCATTGATTAGTACCAGAATCAGAGGAGTCACTCTGTGTAATTAGACGAACGGAGAAAAGCTATTTTAATTAATTCAGACCTTTTTATTTTGTTCTTTAATTAAAATGGACATTGCTTGTCAGAGTTTGGACAGTGAGCAAGCTTGTGTTTAGTCACATTTTCACTTAGAAAAAGAAAAAAAAAAGTTTTTGAAATTGCTGCTTAATACACAATACCTTTGTTAACATAGCAGCAAAATGTGTCCGTTTTACTTGTGCGCTGGTTAAGTACTGTGTTTCCCCGAAAATAAGACAGGGTCTTATATAAATTTTTCCTCCAAAAGACGCACTAGGGCATATTTTCAGGGGATGTCGCGTTTTTCCACGAACAAAAGTCTACATTTCTCTCTATTATAAAAAAAAATCTTGGAAGGCTTGGAAGGAGACGATATGTGATTTTCTCTGAGACACTAACGACTTGCAGGACAAGGCAGTGAGACTAAAGGACAGCTGCTGCACAGGTTTTAAATTTAAATAATCGACACGCAACTGTGTTCAGCCCCCACTTCACAACGCAAATACAGTGGCTCTGATTGGTCTTCTGCTAAGGGTGCTGGGGCTATTGTGATCAAAGGATGTTAGCGCGGCTTTTAAAAAGGGGGCTGGTGACCAAACCCAAAAAAAAAAAAAAAAAAAAGTTGTTGTAATTTGTGTTTCAAGTTCCTGTCTGTCTGCTTTCTATTGGGTTACCTGTACTTATTCGATTTGTCCTGGATCATTTTGTGGTTGGGGTCTGGATTGTCTGCCGTCTGCCTGTGTATATGAGGACTAAGTGGATTCATGGCCATCCTGCAAAGAAAGGAGCGCTCCTGAACCCATCCACCCGTCTTCACCATTTCAGGAACTAGCGGTAGGACTATCTTTACATTCCCATTCAATGTGCGGATCTCTGGACTATCTATTTTCATCATTACATTTCATCCGTTGCCATTTTCATGATTTTTGTATTTAATGTGTAATCGCAGTGAGGGGAACAGGGGTGGTATCGTTATTTTCATTTATTTCATTGGTTTTCATTTCATTCTTCATATTATTTCATATTTGCTGTTTGATTACCGGTTTGCTTTGTTTTTGTCTCCGTTTGTGAGTGTGTGCAGCTCGAGCCAAAGCTGGGAGCGTCCCTGGAATCTCCACCATAAAAATAAATAAATCGCAGTCTTCTCGACGATGTAAATCTTAGCGGCACCGGACCGCTACAGCATTATTAATTTCTCCTTGCTGCTAATTGACTGTGATGCATCTCCATCTGAATGTTCTTGTGTTTTCCGTTTTGTTCCTCTTAACCCTTAAACCGCCACAACCGGCTACAGTCATTTCCCAGTGCCATTTTCGAGCACGCAGGAGCTGATTAGTCAGTGCCGTACATTCGCTGAGCAGCCAGCTCATGACCACTGCCAGCCCCTTTTGAGCAGGGGGGCTGAAAGCACCCCTAGAAGACACGGACGCTTCTCAAAAAACCTCTCTTAAAAAAACGCTGATAGACTACCTTCACATTGCTCCCGTACTTGCTAGGCTTACTTGCGGCTGCTCTGTCGCGTGATATGCTACACTTACTTAAAAGCCTGAACAGCACCTGTCCTTTTTGGCCGATTGCTTTGTTTCTCTCTCCTCCCCCAGACATCCTCTGCTCCTGTTGGGGGTCCCACTCCCGTTGTGCTCCTTTGATGTTTGTCTATTCTTTAATCAAGAACTTACCGCATACTGAGCTCGTTTTACTTCTGAAAGAGACATGTTTGTTTGCAGTGTTTGAATAAAGTTCCTGTCTCTACAATCTCCTGTGTTTCTGTGCAATTCTGTGACCCAAGTGTGACACCCTGCAGCACTGCATCCTCACTGTCCCTGGGATTGAGCCGCTGCACTAGACTAGCCTGCAAGCATCAGCGCTTACCTTTGTGCTTACATGCAGCCAACTCAAGCGCAGTTGGCTCAGTGATTTACTGAATTTCATCCATGGTGTCAGTTGCACCTTGTACATCTTGTTCAAGTAGTTTTTTTAAATAGTTTTTACAGTTCATTAGCAGTGTGTAAAATGTTCAGTGTTGCAGTAATTGTGATGCTCTTTGCATGAAAAAGAATGTGTTCCATTAAAATTTCACTTTTTCTTTGTGAATTGTGACATTTACTTAATAAGTGCAGTAAAAAGTATTTGGCATCCAGGGATACATTAACCCCCAAGTATGTGGCAGTTTAAGGATTAAAGCCCCAAGATGACGCTGAAATGCCCTGCACCTTCTAAGGCTTCTGGCAATGAAAACGCATTTGCACGAATTACAGTACATATAGCGGTAACATCGGTATTTTACATTCTAGCACTGCGGGTGACATTTCAGTACAGTACTGTACAGTATACGGGTTTACCTTTACACTCTTTATTTTTAGGTAATGTATTAAGCTGAGATTGAAATTAAATTAAAGTGTTTTGGGGGCATATTTAGGGTTTAAACTATAAAAATAGGCTTTTTTTTTTTTTTAAATCACATCCAAAATTCGCAGTTTTTCACAATTCGCGGGTGCTCTAGGAGCGTAACCCCCGCAAATTTTGGGGGTGTACTGTATCTTATGCACATTTGAAAGAAACTGGGCTTTTTTTAAAATGTTCGTACTATGTTAATTATTTGTTTGTGTGTGTCATACAGTATAGGTTTTGGTAAGAATCAAGTACTGCATAATTAAAATGGTAATCCTAATTTAAAATTACACCTCAAGAATTAGGAATGTCTAGCTGGTGCACTTAAACGACAGAAAAATAAAAATTAATTCATGGGTATTTTAAAAGCAAAAACATCTGTAGTACAATTAATGACTGAAATCTATAAGTGCATGTATATTTGCATTTAAGCAGTATTTAACTACTAGTATCAATTAATAGAATCAAAGTTTGAAAATTTTATTTTGTTAGACAAATGGTGAAAGGAACTTTTTTTAATTTAAGCTTTGTTTCAGTAAAGTACATTAAATAGATAGATAGAACATTATTTGTCCCCATTACACTAGCAATTCAACAATATGACAAAAAATATTTTCTTTTATGCTATTGCATTATGGATATGTTGTTTAACTAATAAAATAGTACAGAAAAGTATGCAGCTTAAGAAAATTTTGTTTATTTTAGTATTTTTATGGTCGCTGAGCAAGCAGCCTAAATAATTTCATTTTATTTATGAAAAATGAACAGGTAACAACTCTGATATACAGTAATCCCTCACTTATCGCAGGAGATAGGTTCCAAGGCCGACCGCGATAACTGAATTTCCGCGAAGTAGGGACACTATATTTATTTAATTATTTAACGTGTATTTGGACGTTTTTAAACCCTCTCTGTATTGTTTACAACCCACCATTTACTCTATTAAAAACAGGGACAACTGCTAAGCAATATGAAATCGGTAGATAAGTTTACACTTACTGTATAGCAAAGTACACGTAGCAGCTTGTAGGCGGTCATGACGTCGTCGACCTTGTTACAAAGATTCCTAAAGCACATTCCATCCAGACTACTGTTTTATCACGTCCACTTGCAGCTCGTTTTGCACCCTGGTTAAAGGACACTGCAGCCGTAGATCTTATATGTTTTTCCTCCTTTTTAAATAAAAAGAATCGATGTCCTGCAGCGGTGTAGCTGTTCCCTTCCTTCAACATATCCAAAACTTTTACCTTTTCTGCAATCATTTGCATCTTCTGTTGGTGCTTGGACACGGCCCCTGAAGCATTAGCACGTTAATGATGAATGAGTGAGATGAGACTTCCTGGTTAATGCAACACTCCGTCGCTGAGCCAATCAGCAGCACACAGGAACTTAACTGCGTGCTCTGATTGGGTAGCTTCTCAGCCATCCGCCAATAGCATCTCTTGTATGAAATCAACTGGGAAAACCAACTGAGGAAGCAAGTAAAAAGACCCATTGTCCACAGAAACCCGCGAAGCAGCGAAAAATCCGGGTTATGAATTTAGATATGCTTACCGCGAAGTAGCGAGGGATTACTGTATATCCGAATTATAAAAATACCAAAGTTAATGCTTTAATGAAAGAGAAAAATGTGAATCTATATAGGAATAGGCCATTCCAATAACATGAAATCAATGATCAGTATCAGTTCTAAAAAAACTTGGCATGAGCATCCCTACTGGTAAACCTGGAGCCTGGCATTATTATACAATGAATCTGGAAAGCATTCACAGCACATCACATTTTCCACATTTTGTTATGTTATAGCCTTATTCCAAAATGGATTAAATTCATTTTTTTCCTCAGAATTCTACACACAACACCCCATAATGACAACGTGAAAAAAGTTTACTTGAGGTTTTTGCAAATTTATTAAAAATAAAAAAACTGAGAAATCACATGTACATTAAGTATTCACAGCCTTTGCCGTGAAGCTTGAAATTAAGCTCAAGTGCATCCTGTTTCCCCTGATCATCCTTGAGATGTTTCTGCAGCTTAATTGGAGTCCACCTGTGGTAAATTCAGTTGATTGGACATGATTTGGAAAGGCACACACCTGTCTATATAAGGTCCCACAGTTGACAGTTCATGTCAGAGCACAAACCATGCATGAAGTCAAAGGAATTGTCTGTAGACCTCTGAGACAGGATTGTCTCGAGGCACAAATCTGGGGAAGGTTACAGAAAAATTTCTGCTGCTTTGAAGGTCCCAATGAGCACAGTGGCCTCCATCATCCGTAAGTGGAAGAAGTTCGAAACCACCAAGACTCTTCCTAGAATTGGCCGGCCATCTAAACTGAGCGATCGGCGGAGAAGGGCCTTAGTCAGGGAGGTGACCAAGAACCCGATGGTCACTCTGTCAGAGCTCCAGAGGTCCTCTGTGGAGAGAGGAGAACCTTCCAGAAGGACAACCATCTCAGCAGCAATCCACCAATCAGGCCTGTATGGTAGAGTGGCCAGACAGAAGACACCCCTTAGTAAAAGACACATGGCAGCCCACCTGGAGTTTGCCAAAAGGGACCTGAAGAACTCTCAGACCATGAGAAAGAAAATTCTCTGGTCTGATGAGACAAAGATTGAACTTTTTGGTGTGAATGCCAGGCGTCACGTTTGGAGGAAACCAGGCACCATCCCTACAGTGAAGCATGGTGGTGGCAGCATCATGCTGTGGGGATGTTTTTCAGCGGCAGGGACTGGAAGACTAGTCAGGATAAAGGGAAAGATGGCTGCAGCAATGCACAGAGACATCCTGGATGAAAACCTGCTCCAGAGCGCTCTTGACCTCAGACTGGGGCAATGGTTCATCTTTCAGCAGGACAACGACCCTAAGCACATAGTCAAGATATCAAAGGAGTGGCTTCAGGACAACTCTGTGAATGTCCTTGAGTGGCCCAGCCAGAGCCCAGACTTGAATCCGATTGAACATCTCTGGAGAGATCTTAAAATGGCTGTGCACCGACGCTTCCCATCCAACCTGATGGAGCTTGAGAGGTGCTGCAAAGAGGAATGGGTGAAACTGACCAAGGATAGGTGTGCCAAGCTTGTGGCATCATATTCAAAAAGACTTGAGGCTGTAATTGCTGCCAAAGGTGCATCGACAAAGTATTGAGCAAAGGCTGTGAATACTTATGTACATGGGATTTCTCAGTTTTTTTATTTTTAATAAATTTGCAAAAACCTCAAGTAAACTTTTTTCACGTTGTCATTATGGGGTGTTGTGTGTAGAATTCTGAGGAAAAAAATGAATTTAATCCATTTTGGAATAAGGCTGTAACATAACAAAATGTGGAAAAAGTGATGTGCTGT